>NW_026714828.1:0-20935 GCF_029784015.1 Lycium ferocissimum | reverse complement strand
ACCCCTCAAACCATGGTTAAGGGGGGGCCCAATGTGGGGAAATAAAGGATATATTATAAGTGATACAAGTAGTACATGGAAAAGTTGACCAAGTCCTAAGAAGGACCCATAAGCCAAATATGGACATAAGCCCTCCAAAAGGACGATTTAAGGAAACGTTTTCGGATGAGTTGACTTGGAGGGCAAAAACGGCATTATAAGTTTGGAATACGGAAAAACACCAAGAATAAAAAGTTGTAGATAATTGAGATATTTCCAACCATAGGTTGTAGACCCTCACACAAGGTCGGAATCAAGAGTTATGGCCATTTTAAGAGCAAGACCCAAGTCAGCTAAAGGGTTGTCGGCGGCCCTACATGAACAAGTCGGTGGAACAAACCTAGGGGGCTATAAATACCCCATCAGCCCATTTTTTTCAGCAAATTAACATTCCAAAAAGTCCTAGAAGCCTCTCAAAACATCCCCCAAATATTATGGTCCGATAAATCAAGAATTTGACAAGATTACGCCAAACTAGTCCGTGAAAGGTAATTGTTCTTGCTTCTACTTAAGTTTGGCGTTGGAGAAGGTTGATGTGGCTGAGTTTTTTTCAAGTATAAGGTATGTTATTTATCCCATCTTTTATATTGAGTTTATTTGAAGGTCTAGCAAGCCTTAAAATGAAACTAGTTATGGAGAAAAAAGTCACTTAGAAGGTTGTGTTGTAGTTGTTGTGTTCATGGGCGGTTTGAACATGTTGTGGCCGTGTGGATGGACTGATTATGCGTATAAAAATGGTATCTAACATTGTTGGTGTGTTTATGAGATTATACTCCTTGATTGGGATGGAAGAAAGTGTATGTTATTGTTGTATGTTGAAAAACATCGTGTGGATGTTTATGGAATAATTTGATATAGGGAAATGATGTTATTAATGTTGGTATTATTATTGTGCTTGTTGGTTGTTGAATTGAGAATTCGGCTAGGCATATAAAAGGGAGATCTTTATGCCCGATTTTCGGCGAGTATAGAATAGTATGATTTGAAACTTGGAACAAGTGTGCGATAAAGAGGCTAATGTTAATGTAAATCCTCTAAATGTAGACTTGCAAGCTTGGACGAATAATCGTAGCTAATAAGAGGTGGAAGTATGTAAAGCTTACATTATGCATTCGTGTCATGGTTTAAGGGGCCCGGTCGAGTATGAGTATCACGAGAGTCAGCGGGTTCGCTCGGCCCTACGTAAGGGTCGGGTGCCTATCACACCCTAATAAGTTGGGTGTGACAAATTGTGCTCGAGTAGTTCGTCCTAGGGGTTGTATGCAACGAAGTCGTGTCCGTAGGTCTGTTTATGGTGTGAAGCCGACGCCGGTTATAAACAGGAGGCTACGGGGCATCTAGGGTGGTTACTCTTCTTTCACCTCTTAGATCGTGCCATAGAGCCAAGTCATAGGAAATGAGATTTCTTATACTAACCTTCGATTTCAGCAGAAGAACGACATCGATCGAAGAAGGTGACCGACGATATTGGAAGTTACAAAGCACGCAGGTAAGCAAAGGTACGAAAGATATATGTCGAGTACGGTATTGACGTACGATTGAAATACAAAGTTGAAAACTAAAAAGGTAAAGTAAAGAGGAAAGTGTGACAGGTGTAGTTTGAGTTGGGCCTACGAGGTATGTTCATTATTTTCATACTATTGTTGATATTGGGAGCCCTGTGTGGCCGTGATATGATATGATATATATATACGTGTGTTGGCCCTGTGAGGCATTGTTGGTATTTTCTGCGTGCAGGTTTTGGGATAGTAAGGAATACAGAGGAAACTCTTAAAAATTTTTCTTGAAATAATACGAGAATGAGATGTAAGTTTGGAATATGTTAAGATCTCAATTTACCCTAGATTATGTGATGAAGGTCATGCGGTGAGGTGGGCGCGATCGTGCCGCATTAACGCACCCCGAACTTTATTAGGGTTTCAAGGTTAAGCGTGCTAGGATGAGAGAAATTTTGGGATGGGTGACCCCACGGGAAATGTTCGAAAGTCTTATGAATTCGGACATAAAAGTAAATGAAAAGCTAGAGTAGCCTAAGGGAAGCTAGGATATACGGAATGTGGGCGAGGAGAAATCTTGAGAGGCCGCGTAGGGACAGGGAGCATTAGGTCGGTGAAGAAAAGGAGTCAACGGAAAGAGGAACTAAGGAGAAAGCGAGACAACGGTGTAGTAGCAGTTATGACGTGTATAGGCGCGGACACGGGTACTATAAGTGACGGACGTGGAAGGTCAAGTTATAGAAAGATAAGGAACAAGGTAGAATGAATGTCGGAAAATGACCGGGTATGCTACGGACAAACGTGGACGAACGAGATACGTTGTAAAGAAATGAGAGAAAGATTATGTAGGAGCGTGTGTTCGAATGACACGAGAGGTAGCATAAGATTCTCTCATGTGCAAAATAAAGATAGCATAAACGGGGAGAAATGACAAGGGGATACCAACGGAAGCACCCGAGATAGGTTGGGATAAAGATAATATTCCAAGAGGACTTTGAATACTTATCGTCGGAATGAAAATCATTTAATGAGATTGGAAATAAGGACATGGGGCAAAGTATAAACAGATAATGGTATAAGTACACCCACAAGGGAAAGCGGAGTGAGAAAATGCAAAGGTGAGATGGAAACAATTGACAACGTAATATGTTTGATGTGGATGCTTAAACTACAAACGAGACCCCCTTCGAAATAAGTTAGTAAGATCGGAAAACCGACAGATAAGTGGATAAAAGTCGAATGGCGTTTGAGCGATGCGAGAGGTTTTTGCGGAGACACAGAATGTGAGGACGGTAGAAAATGGATGTGTATGGAAGGAAAAGGGTATGACAAGAGAGATGGTATTGAATAACTTAAGAGATAGTATGAAGGATAGCGATGCTATACTAGATTAAGGGCCAAGATGTTGGCTATAGAGGTGTTCGCTAATGCTATCGCATCTTGTAAGTAATAAAGAAGAAGGAATAGGAAACCCTTGATGATAGGAGGTGAGAAAGTCAAGAGTGATTAAAAGAAGGGAAAGAAATATGACAAAACAGGACGAACGAGTTTCAGTATGAACAAGATATGTTGAGCAGGATAAACTAGGGGACGGAAGGACCATGTCTGAGATTGAACGTACCTTATACAAGTTGCACAAGGATAGCGATGCCACCGGCAGGTATTGGTGTGTTAAGGATGGGACTAAGTAAGTACTTGATAAGAAGAGTAAAGAGCGAGAAAGATCTTCGAGCTAAAGGTACAAAGGGTGTTAGCAAAGATAACAAACCCAAGAAGACACTGGGAATGACAGCGATAATTGTAGTAAAAAGAACAGCGAGTAGTAGTTGGGAAATTTTGAAGGAAAGAAAGAACGCTGCTCTCATGAGTGGAGATAAGAGAGTCCACCGGATGTTAGAAGAAGGGTTATGGACCATTAAGTAATCTAAACATGAGAGCACATGCTACGGAATCACATGAAGCATCAACATGAAACTGTACCCAACTACAATGATAAAAAGTCCGCATCGGAACGCTAACAGGGAATAAGGACTGACGAAATGACAGCTAATATAAGGAAATTGGAGATACGTATATTTGTGTGGTAAGATAATCATAAGGGAATAAGAATTTCCATGGCTCTGTGCTTTTGAGTTGTATGGCAAGATTCGAGAGAAAAAGGTTAAAGAAACAGTTATTAGCGACCGAGTCACCGTAAAACATATCGGTGTAATCTAAATTCCTAGAGTGGTTATGCTGATTGATAAATAAACTGTATGTGGTAGCTATAAAAGGGACCTCCCCGAAGTTCCTATAAGACCCTGTAAGACTAGTTTAACATTCGAGGATGAATGTTTCTAAGGGGGGAAGGATGTTACACCTTGGAAAATTTCGCGTTATCAAGATTGTGGACGGCTTAGTATGAGCCCAGGGGAGAGCAGAGTTACACAAGGATTATGAATGAAGATTATGTTATCTGAGCATAAGAACATATATATGACATTTGGAGATTGTATGGGGTAAATCGGTTAACATGATCACTCGATGATAGCCCTTGAAACCATGAGTTAAGGTGGGGCCCACATGTCGGAATTTTATAAAGAATATATTATAAGTGATACAAGTAGTACATGGAAAGTTGAGCAAGTCCTAAGAAGGACCCATAAGCCAAATATGGACATAAGCCCTCCAAAAGGACGATTTAAGGAAACGTTTTCGGATGAGTTGACTTGGAGGGGCAAAAAGCATTATAAGTTTGGAATCTGGAAAAACACCAAGAATAAAAGTTGTAGATAATTGAAAGATATTTCGAACCATAGGTTGTGGGCCCTCACACGAGGTCGGAATCAAGAGTTATGGCCATTTTAAGAGCAAGACCCCAAGCTGTCAAAGGGTTTCGCGGGCCCCACATGAACAAGTCGGTGGAACCGACCTAGGGGGGCTATAAATACCCCATCAGCCAATTTTTTTTCAGCAAATTAACATTCTAAAAAGCCCTAGAAGCCTCTCAAAACATCTCCCAAATATTATGGTCCGATAAATCAAGAATTTGACAAGATTACGCCAAACTAGTCCGTGAAAGGTAATTGTTCTTGCTTCTACTTAAGTTTGGCGTTGGAGAAGGTTGATGTGGCTGAGTTTTTTCAAGTATAAGGTATGTTATTTATCCCATCTTTTATATTGAGTTTATTTGAAGGTCTAGCAAGCCTTAAAAAATGAAACTAGTTATGGAGAAAAAGTCATAGAGCGTTGTGTTGTAGCCGTTGTGTGTTCATGGGCGGTTTAAACATGTTGTGGCTGTGTGGATGGACTGATTTATGCGTATAAAAATGGTATCTAACATTGTTGGTGTGTTGATGAGATTATACTCCTTGATTGGGATGGAAGAAAGTGTATGTTATTTTTGTATGTTGAAAAACATCGTGTGGGATGTTTATGGAATAATTTGATATGGGAAATGATGTTATTAATGTTGGTATTATTATTGTGCTTGTTGGTTGTTGAATTGAGAATTCCTACGAGGCATATAAATAGGGAGATCTTTTGATTTTCGGCAGTATAGAATAGTATGATTTGAAACTTGGAACAAGTGTGCGATAAAGAGGCTAATGTTAATGTAAATCCTCTTAAATGTAGACTTGCAAGCTCGGACGAATAAGCGTAGCTAATAAGAGGTGGAACAGGTATGTAAAGCTTACCTTATGCATTCATGTCATGGTTTAAGGGCCCAGTACGAGTATGAGTATCACGAGAGTCGGCCGGTTCGCTCGGCCTACGTAAGGGTCGTGCCTATCACACCTAATAAGTTAGGGTGTAAAACTCGATTTACGGTCCGGCTTTGAGTTTACGGTCGTACGTAACACAATTTTTATGCGAGTTAGTTGTTCTTATTTTTGATCGGATGTTCCATGGTAGCTAATATGATGTGTCTTTTTCGGGAATGTGTCGGAAAAAAAGAGTGCACGGAAAACGGGAGGCGACGCAAAGGCACAAGAAAGAAAGTGCGCTCAAATTTTAATTTGATAGATGAACCCTCCAATTCGGAAGGGGAAAAATCAGGATCCGAGTGCGCAGAAGTTATACCGCCACCAAAGGTCAGAGGGGTCCCCACGCAAGGCACATCGGCAAGGCCATCTACACCCCCAACCATGACTCCATCCACATCTGCGTCGGAGGCCCCCCAGTCTGAAGAGGGGGATTCTGCCGCGGAAGTATCAAGCAGGGGGGCTGCCAACCAAACAGCACAGGAGAGTGGCTCAGCAGGGCCAAGTGATGGTAATGCTCCGGATGATGGTAGGCCGGGGAAGGGTTGTAAATCGCCGTCCGACCAAACGGAGGAAGAAAAACTTAGATTCTCGGTCAAAGGATCAAAGAAATTGTATGATCAATGGATGGCTGGAACAGAAACTGGGGGACAACCGCAGAAGAAAATATTTGAGGGGCGGCGACTGATTTTGGATGGTATTTCGCTCATCCACACAGACGATACCATCAAGATGTACAAGCTGGATGTTTTCACTCATGAACCGGGAGACTATGCTCCGCACATTGTGAGGGAATTCTATGCCTCATATGGGGCTGTGTTGATGTCGATGAAGAAGCCTAGTCGTGCTTGGCATGAAATACCCATTTTGGAGAATGTGACAGTCCGGAACTCGCTTGTCGATATTTCCTCCAAAGCCATCAACAAAGTCCTATTCGGTAATGATTTTGTGGCGCCTACTGATCTGAGCCTGTTCCTAGACAAAAGAGACAGGAAAGACAAGAAATCTGTGAGGGAATGGACTGCTGCGATTATCACATCTGAGCCATATAAGCAAAAATGGACTAATGATGGGAGAGTCAAGATTGCTAAAAATTGCTTGTCCACAGAAGCTAAGTTTTAGTGGACGTTGCTTCGGTACAGAATCACTCCAACCCAGGCGGATAATACCCTCTCCACCAGTCAGGCAGTCACTATTGCCTCGTTGATGTCAAAGTATCCGATGAATATTGGGGAGCTCATTGCTGAGGAGCTGCATGTGCGGGCACACAAGCCCAACCAGAACATGGTATTTCCGTGTCTTATCACGGAATTGTCTAGACGGGCAAGGATATTTCAGCTTCCAGAATGGGATGGCACCATCACAGCTGCTCGTATGGGAGATTAGAGGAAGAATAAGGTAAAGGGAAAGAAGGACCAAGAGGCAGATCAGTCCAGTGATGACGATGACACTCAGTTAGAGTTGAGTCTGAGCCATGCTTATGGGACTGACCCAGTAGAGTTCGAGATTGGTGCTGCTGCTACTGTGACTGATGCTCCCACTACAGGTGTCCCAGATACTGTAGATACACCAGCTTTTGCAGCCGAGATAGGTGTTTCTGCGGCAAGGCCTCCACCACCACCTCCGGCCACACAGGGCCCTCTTTTAGGGTCTGCTACTGGCGCTGAGAGAGCCAAGCCTACTGATCCAGAGCTAGAATTGCTTCACTTCAGCCATGTTAATTATAGCCAGATTGCAGTCAAGTTTCAGCAGGTAGGAAAAATCTTGCAACAATTTAAGCCGAAAGTGGTAAAAATAGTGCAGCAGTTGGTTACAGAGGCGACCACAGAGATCCGTGCGGAGTTTGAGAAAAAGCACGAATTGTATCAGGCTCGACTGGATAGTTTTGAGTCGAAATTATTGACTCAAGAGCAGACCACACCCGTTGGGGATTCGTCTCATTGAGGAGTGAGTTGGATAAGCTGAAGAAGGAGCTTGAGGCACTCAAAGTGCAAGGTATGGTAGCCGCACCAGTGCCAGTACCACGTGCCATTTTGCCTAATACGTTTAAGGTGCTGGATCTGATGGATTCTGAGAAGGAGGCGGAGGATGCCGAACCCCTTGTGTGCGATACAAGAAAGAGGGTCCGTGAGCCATCTGAGGACCCATAGGAGTTGGCCAAGAGATTAAAGAAGACAGAGGAGAAGGAAATGCAGCAGGCAATTTTTCAGTCATTAGTTGAGCCGCAGTACCAACCAGGAGAGTTCACGAGTCAGCCGCCGGATGTAGCGGGCCAGTCGTGAGTTTCGCACAGCACCAAGGGCACCAACGTACCACCTCTTTCCCTCGTTCTTATAAGTGATGCACTGAGACAGTGCTTGATTTTTTTTGTTGGGGGTGGGAGTGTTGGCACTAATGTAGTGTCTATATATGTTTAGGAACCCCCTTGGCTTTTCTTTGCCAGAGTTCTTTTCCTGAGGGGTGTTGTTTTTGTTGAAACTGGCATGTTTAAGTTGTTGCTCTTTAATGCATACTTAGAACAGTTATTGTTTGACATGATTGATTCTTTATATGACATTATGATTATTGGGGTATTATGTGTGATAAATGACTACTTAGGAGGTCACAAGTGTAACAATGATTGTCCTTATGCCAATGTGTGTGAGTTGTTAGTTTGATTCTCGTTTATGCATGTATAATCTAGAACTTGCCCGGTTGGTCTTGTTTGAAATCCGAAAGTTAGTTTGGTTGTGAAATGATCTTAGGCTTTCTTTGTGTAAATAGTCACTTTGCCTAAATAAGCCTTACCAAAAGCTAAACATATCCCTAGTTTCCCTTTTTGAGCCTTTTGACTTTTTTCTTGGCTAGCCAAATATGAAACCTCACCCGTTGTGCAATTTATCCATCTTCGCACCCGTTCCCTCCTTGATGCTACTAGATAGATGAGGCAAAGTGCCTAAGTTGGGGGTGAATTAAATGTGAAGTAGATGTTAAAAACATAAGTTGGGGGTTGTGGAGTTTGCTAGTGGAGATTAGATGTGGTAGTTGCATATATATATAGAAAATAAAAAATAAAAAATAAAATTAAAAAAAAGAGAGAAAAATCAGAAAATTGTAACACAAAAAGATTTGTAAGTTGGTTAGGAATAAAACCACATCGAGGTCGAAAACTTGAAAGGAGATAAAGGGGTTGGAAAGAAAAGAGGTGAATTAAGGTAAAGAGATGTTATAGTGTTCAAGGAGGGTGAGTCACTAATATCCAAAAAGTATCCTACCCGTCCCTAAGCCTACATTACAAGCCAAAACAAGCCCTAATGTGATCACAACCGAGCGAGCCTAGGATGAAAACATAGAAAATAAAGGCAAGCCTATGGTATTCGCATGTGTAGATATGAAGTTCTTTGTGAGGGTGAGTGTTTTTCTCTTCTCTTTCGTCTTCGTCCCATTCTTGTTGTATATATGTGTGTTGGGACATTCTTTGGTCTATGTGAGGCCATAAGGATGAGAATTGAGCAAAATAAAGTGACCGCCTAAAGTAGCGTTTGTGTGCATCATAATATGTTCGATAGTGTAATGTCAAGCATTGAAGCTTCATTGTTATTCATAGCATTCTTGAGTTGTGTATATTGTTTTGCAAAGAGAAAATGGGGATGGTCCTTTAAGAGAACGCGCATGCTGGTAGTTGAAAGTCAAAACCAATGTAGACATTATCTAGGTGTTGGATTGAGTCATTGTTTTGTATGGCTTGCTTGAGGACAAGCAAAGACTTTAAGATGGGGGTGTTGATGTGCCGGGAATTTATGGCACATTCGAGCCCTTTTTACGAGAATTTTTACTTATTTTTAAGCAAGTCGGTGTCTATTTAATGTGTTTTTAGTGTTTTTCAAGTAACGGAACAGATTCGGAATGAAAACAGTTGAAAGTGCAGAAGTGGTCGTAAACTCAGTTTACGGACCGTATTCTAAAACACGGGCCGTATTCTATGGACGTATTAAAGAATAAGAAGAACCAGAAAGACAGGCTGAGGAAATGGTGATTTACGAACAACCTTTACGGATTGTATTCCACTTTATGGTCCGTATTTCAAAGTGTTTTTAACCATTTGAGCATCTGGCAGAAAGTCAAAATTTTGGAAGTTGAAAGACGACTGGGCAGTTTACGGACCGTAAACCAATTTACGGTCCGTATCTTAAGAGATTGAAGTTGCTCAGAACTGGAAGGAAGACCTGGTCGTAAACTGGTTTACGGTCCGTATTTCACTTTATGGACCATATTTCGTATCGACGGGGAACAAAGTGCAAATCTGCAACTTTCACGTTTTCAGAACCTATAAATAGTCATTGTATGGTTTTAATAGTCATCAGTTATCATATTTTTGTCTCTTGACTTGGAACATTAAATACTTTCTAGTTTTTGAAGGTTCAAACATCAATTCAAGTATTATCAATTCCTCTTTTCTTCCAAAGTAAGCAATTATGAATTCTTCAATTTCTTATTTCTTGTTCTTTGTCATGAGTAGCTAAATTCCCTTACTAGGGTTGTGAACCCAATGATGGGTGTTGTGTGATTGGGTTGTGATTGATATACAGATAATGTATTATTAGGGTTTATTTATTCTTCATTCTTCATTCATAATTAATGGTTGCAAACATTGATTAAAGCCATAAACCTTGATTTATTTGGGAAAATAATTAGGGTTGGTAAGAATAAATAGCAAGGACTCAAAGCTTTTAACTTTGTTTAATAAATTCACTTAGGAATAAGAAGAATTTACTTGGCATGATTAATCGTTCTTCATAGTTACTTTCTTATATTTTGGAAAATCATAGAAAGAGATAATCTTTATTTATTGGGAAATAGTAGAGATTCATATAGAGATTAAGTGCATTCATATAATGATCCATTAGAAGTATATCAAGATCAATACCCATGATCATACACTCTATTAGTTTCTTTTACCATAAATTTCCACCAAGCAATTAGATAGCAATTAGTCATAGAAAAACCAACTATTGCCCAAAATCATCGGATTAAGACATTAGACCTAAACTTAGCATCCTACGACTTTAGTAACCTTTTCACACCACATTCTCTGTGGGATTCGACCCCAACCTTGTTGGGTTACTATATTTGACAACATCCGCGTTATACCATTAATAGGTGTAATTTGAGCGTATCAGAGATCAAGAACGTCTAAGCATATTCGAATCATGGAATTAGAATCAAGGAGAACATCAAAACAAACCCTACTTCTATTAAGACCCCAATCCCCAACCTATGGAATAGGGTTTATGAACTAGAAGGGTGAAATTAGGGATCGTAAGGTCCCAACATTGAATTAAACCTCTAGGTGATCAATTCCCATCATTAGCAAGCTAGAATAATCAACAAATCACTCTAATTAGGATTTAGGAAAAACCCCCAAATTTGGGTATAAACCCTAACTTCCAATTCCACAAATTAGCCTCTAATTAGGAAGAAGTTACGAAATAAGGGTTCTAATCATCAATTCAATGCTTAAAGAAGCTAACCCAATCAACAAATCATGATTTCGAAGCCTAGAAGGAATATTCATTATACCCACTTTTAAGCTTCCATTACTTAAAGAACTATCAAGGAAAAGGGATTCTAAGATGATTAGGGATAATGGAATAACAAAGAGATTAGAAGGACTTACCACCAAGAATCCTCTAGAATTTCTCCCAAAAGCTCAATTTTCATAGTAGTAATAAATAAGAGACTAAGGGCTTTTAATACACACTTAATGAAATAAAAGGCCCAATACCGATACGGAGGCATCGGGAGCGTTGCGCCAGTGCCGCCCCGACAGCCATTCAGACCGCCGAGACAATCAGCTGCAGATATTCAAGACCTCCCCAGCGGCCCATCCCACCACTATGGCGATACCACTGGGACGGTAAGGGTCCTGCCATGGCGGACACCAGCACTAGAATTTCCCATATAAACACAATCTGAATCCGAAATCTCGACTAATACCAGAGGCCATCTGCTCACAAACCACGTACACAGACACACATAAAAACACGCTACAAACGCACTCGTGGCCTCAAAATTCCCAATGAAGGTCTCGTTGATCAAGTCAACACCCGATACCTCAATTCTAACTTCCTAACCCAAGTCCAAAAATGCACCCGAGTGGATTGGGAACCGAACCAGATATGCAAACAAGTTTTAAATGACCATCCGGACCTGTCGGAATCGACGGATTTCCAAAAAAGTTCGTTCACCCAAAAGTCAACTTTGAGTCAACTCTTTTTTGCTTTAAGCCAAATTTTCACAGAATTCACACAAAATCAACCCCGAGCACCTCGAGAGGCGTGCCAACAGTCCCTTTAGGTTAGAAGTGCTGAAACGACTATAACGACTAATCGGGTCGTTATAGGGTGATCCTAGACTTTCCCTCTAGGTCGTTACATCGTACCTCTTTATAATATCCTTGCCAATATACTCTATATGACAAGAAGGCTCTCGTCAATATCTAGCTCATTGAGTAACGTACATCATTCTCTTACCTTTTCTAACCAATCATTTTCTTTTTTTATATTCGAAACAATAACTATCCTCTGACGAATCTTGCATTCCATTTCATATCACCTTTATACATTAAGCATCATCATTCGTATAACTGATACTCTTTTCCATTTTTGTAAACGTTACACCCCGTAGTTTCATATGTTGAAATTGATAAGTATTGATGGTTGTTTTAAGTGCGGTTACTAAAGTTACCTTCAAGGATATATGAGATTATATGCGCCAATCTTATGGTTACGAGGGTTTAAGTTCATATAATAAGCTATGGGAGACTCCGGGACCAAGCAAATCGAAGAAAATAAATTTATCGAAAATTTGGAAAAAAAAAGTTGGTAGAATTTAGGGCATATTTTTAGTCAACTTTGGAGGGGTACATCTCCTATTATATTAGGAGTTTTAAGGTGTTTCAAAAGCCTAAAATGAATTTCGTCGAATCTAATTTCTAACGCAACAAACCACTCATCGATACGACATCAGAGTAGAGAATTATGGACGTTACAAATTAAGCTGACGAAGCAGAAACAGGCTGCTACAGTACCCGGGTTGCTACAGTACCCGACCAACATTCCTATAAATATTCCTTTAATCCCTCATTTTTCATCATTTTTCACCATCTTCTCATCCCCCACACTTCTAAAGAGTTCTTAAGAGCTCTTGAGTGTTCCATACCTTTTCATAATCTTCCATAATATTCCATAATCCTCCATAATCCTTCATGACCTTCCATAATCTTCCATAACCTTTCCATATCATTAAGAGAGAATATCAACACCAAAACCTCAAAGAAAATTCATGGAAGGTAATTTTTCTTGTTTCTCTTCAAGGTGGTGATGAACTTGATCTTGGAAAGGGGTGAATAGAGTGAAGTTCTTCCACTATAAGGTCTGCTCTTCCTATTATTTACATGATTGAGAAGATGTAAAGGTTTTGCATTTCTTAGAGAGGAAAGAATTACAGAAGAAAAATCATAAAGAGTTGAATTGAAGTTGATGGCCATGAAGTGAGTTTGAAAGAGAATTTTGGATTAACTTGAGATTAAATTAATCATAATTCTTTGATTATGGTATTATGGATGTTGTTATGGTTGGTTGAAAATTGGACAAATGTCGTGTGGGACATTTTATGGAATATATTGGTGTTGATAATATTGCGGTTGATGTTGGTATTATTGTGGTTGTTGTTGGTTGCTGGATTGTGATTTCGGGCTAGGCATATAAACAGGGGTGATGCTACCCGAATTTCGGCAGATTCTAAAAAGATTTCAGTTGAATTCTTGAGACAAGTGTATGATATTGAGCCTAATGATACTATGGATGGTTTATGTGTAGATTTGCAAGCTTGGAAGAACAAACATTGAACGATTAAAGTGTCCGAAAGGTATGTTAAGGCTAAACCCTTTCTTTCTAAAGGCATGACTCTTTTGTTATAAACCTTTGTGCCATATCCATAATATCCTTGCTTCCACAAATGCTAGAAGTCTATGAATCTCATGGTCCTTACAATATTATTGAGCTTATTCATGTTCTTGAAACTATTCTTTGTGATTGATCTCACCCCATAATACTTGTTATTTAGAGGTGAGATATAACGATGACGATTCTATTTCTAATGCTATCTAAGTAAATGGTTCTTGATACTCTCATGACATTATCGATTTCATCTTACAACGGTTGATCCTTGAAGGAATGATATAGTGATAATGACAACGCTAATTATGATGTTGATTTCATTTATGTATTTTTATGTATATGTGTGTATGCATGCATTGCACTCCCACTGATATGTTGGGTATAACACCGAGTCCCGAAAGTGCTGGGTACGGATAACCTCGAGTCCTGAAAAGGCCGGGTACAAATGACACCGAGTCCCAAAAAGGCTGAGTACGGATGACACCGAGTCCTAAAAGGGCCGGGTACGTATGACACCGAGTCCCGAACGGGCCGGGTGCGGATATGACCGATGTATGTATAGTAAGTGTATGTGAATGCATATGTGTGTATGTTGTGTATGGATGTGTATGAAATATTTTTCCTGTTGATGAGTAGTTTACATGATAGAGATCATAAGAAGAGTACGAGGTATAATTACTTACTTTATCTTATGTTATCTTCATTCTTATATCATGCTACTATTCATGCTTTACATACTCAGTACATTGTTCATACTGACGACCCTTCTTATGGACGCTGCGTTTGTGCTCGCAGGTGCAAGTAGATGAGATGAGGATCTTCCGCAGTAGGTTGCTTTCAGGTACCAGTTTTGATTGGTGGGCTCCATCTCTTCCTGGAGCATTGCTGAGTCTGAGTTGTATATATGAATTTTTCTTGTAGCTCGGCTTCTTCCTCTTTTTAGAGTTATACCTTACATAATGTATTTGATCTCGATTATAGGAATAATAACAGTATTATTAGGAGCCACTTTAGCTCTTGCTCAAAAAGACATTGCCAGGGTAAGGAAGAAGGGGGGAACAAGCACACTTGGAGAGCGCAGTACAACGGAGAGTTGTATGCTGCTATGTCGGGGGCCCTTGTTACACCTTGGAAAATTTCCCTTGGCGTACAAGCGAGTAGACTCACGAAGGGCGTGATGAATACAAGGGTTAGATAAGCAAGGAAGAGAAATTGGTAGTCCTAATTAAGATTTCCAAAGACATCCGAGTAAAGTGAGAAAGTTGTTAAGGGAATCGATGTTACAAGTTAGCGCGTTGGACGAAAACTACGAGTATCGGGTTAGTGATACCCTAAGGATGTTATGAAGGAGAGTTATAGTGATCCCTAGATTGTTAATGAAGTGATAAACAAGTGTTAAGAAGGTCCCATAAGGATTGGAGATCAAACGAAACGACGGGAACAACTTTGGCGAAAGCGATGGATTTCCACGACCACTTCCACGGCCCATATAATATTCCACGGACCGTGGAATGGTTCGTGGAATGGGCAGCAGAGGAGAGGTCTGGCTGGTCGTGAACCACGACCAGTTCCACGACCAACACTGGGTTCCACGGACCGTGGAACAGTCCGTGGAAGTCCCGACGGCTGAAATGTTCTAAGTTTATATAAGTGATGCCCACTTCATTTTATTCATTTCCATACACGACTTCCACCCTCTCCCCACCTCTAGAACCTTCCAAGTATCTCACCCACAAGAAAACCATAGAAATCAAAGATCAACAACAAGAAATCAAGTGAATCAAGTGAAGGAAACCTGATGGAAATCATCTAAATCAAGAGATTCCAAGGGAGGTGAAACTAGGGTTTTGTGCAAAGGGTGTATTATCATCTAAGGCTTGTTCCTCCATCATCCAAGGTATGTTTTATAGTATTTTCATAATGTTAAGAGTATTACAAAGTTGAAACACTTGGATTACAAAAGAATACATGAAATGGGTTAGATATGGAAGAATAATGTCATCTTGAATTGGTAGTTGAAATGAATCACGAAAATGGATATGTAGAGATTATAAATGCGTTATAAATGATATCTAGAGCATGAAATGAGCATTGGACATGAAAGAATGTGGTAATGGGCTTAGTCATGATTTTGAAGAATTAGAGTAGAATTGGGAAATGTGAATGACATAAATGAGTGACGATTGTTGAGTATGGTATTATGATTGTTGTTGTGGATGGTTGAGGGTTGATATGGAATATGGCGGAAAGTAGTATAAACAAAGGAAACGCTGCCCTATTTTCTTTAGCCTTAAGAAGTACGTTCTTGAAATTGATATAGCTAATGTTGATACGAATTCCATTGAAGGTAAACGAGAGCATTAAAGGAGAACGAGCAAGCGAAAGAATAAGCTGAACGACAAAGGTATGTAAAGCTTAGCCCTTTCTTTTCAAGGCATGACTTCTATGGCATGAAATCCCTCCGTACTACGAACGTCCCACCTCCAAGAAAGTCAAGAGTCCTCACTCATGAATAGCTATACGAAACAAGAGATATGAGTTGAATGCGAAAATGATGATAGTAAGCTAGGAGCCTTTATGATGAATTATGATAAGCATACTATGATGAACATATTATTGATTATTATACCGCACCTATATGTTCGGAAATGCGTTATTACGATTATGCATATATGATAGTGATGTTATGTTACGATAGAACCGTGATATGCTTATAAGACAATTCATAATCATAAATCTACAAGATGTACGATGTTGATGTATATGGTATGTATGCACAAATATATGTATTATGACGATATGATGATGCATGCACGATATGAGACATATGTGACGTGATCGAGCCCTCGTGGCCGAATACGATATGCTATCGAGCCTATGAGGCCGAATACGGATAATGATCAACTGTGTATAAATAGATGCGACATTATGATAAGTATATGTATGTGTATGATGAATGCAAGATGATGACTAGATACGTTAAGGTCATGATACCCCCATGTGATGTATATGTATTTATGTATGTATCGAGCCCAGAAGGGCCGAGTACGTGTACCATCAAGCCTATCGAGCCCAAGAGGGCCGAGTACGTATGCCAATGGTCCCATCGAGCCCAAGAGGGCCGAGTACGTATACCAGCAATGCCATCGAGCCGAGAGGGCCGAGTACGTATGCTAGCGATCCTATCGAGCCCAAAGGGGCCGAATACGAATGATGTCAACCTATATATGAATACGAGTATGCCACATGTATGATACCGTTATGAATACGACTATGCTATACGCATGATGCTTATATGAGCACGATTATGCTTCACGTATGATAACTATATGAATATGATTGTGTTACCTGTATGATTATACCTTATGCATCACATCCATGTGAGTACGAAAGAGATAAGTATATGATATTTTACGAGTACGCTTATGTTATGTATATGACAGTGATTAGAGTACGGATATGTTAATACCATGTAAGTGCCGAGTAAGAGCCATGTATATGCAAAGTACGTGATACGAGCATGAGTATGACAAGAGAATATACGAAAGGTGAGTAAGTAAAGGATATGAATGTATATATACGAGCACGAAATAGAATATGGAACGTCCCTACGGAAAGCAGGTAAGTACTATGAAGAGAATGTCAATGTCTCCCATCTTATGATATTTCATTTATTACCGTTATATTTCTCCATCATTACTGCTCATGCTTTACATACTCGGTATTAATATTCGTACGACGTCCTTCTCTTTGACCGTGTTCATGCCCATGCGAGGTAGACGAGGAGACGGTGCAGATTCTCAGTAGTTAGCAGTAGTGTTGCGGAAGCCCTCCTTTATTCCGGAGCTGCTATTTTGAGACATGATTTTGTGTACATGTATTTTGGGCACGGCGGGGACCTGTCCCGTCCATAGGTTCAGTGTTCTAGTAGAGGCTCGTAGATACGTATGTGTGGGTAGTATGGTCCCATAGTCATTATGTAAATGAAAGCCTATGTATATTATTATTATTTTGGTAGCCCAAAGGGCCTACGGTATATAAGTAGTATGTTCTATATGAAAGTCGCTTTTTATGATTATAAACGATAAGAGAAATGAATAAAGACAGGTTAAGCAATAGAATGAGGGGTGCTCGGTGGTCAGCCTCGGGTACCCGTCGTGGCCCGTAGGTCGGGTCGTGACAAAGTGGTATCAGAGCAGTTCAGTCCTAGGAAGTGTCTACGAGCCGTGTCTAGTAGAGTCTTGTTTATGGTGTGTTGCGCGCCACGCTAATGAACAAGAGGCTGCTGTGTGGCATTTAGAAAAAATGACCATCTTTCTTCATATGAGATCGTGTGATAGAGCCAATAAGATGAAATTCCTCCCTAATGAGTATGTTGTGATTTCAGAAATGCCGCCAAAAGGGAAAGCTAAAGCCGCCCAGAGGGGCGAGACTACGATGAAGAGGCGGGCAGAAATAGAGCCGCCTATGAATATAGATGAGGGCGAATCACAGACGAGGTTCCATCTAGCCCCTCCACTACTCCGCCCGTTACGGAAGAGCAGAAGGGGCTTCGGCCCCCGGCTCCGCGCCTCCCTCCCCCCACCGGATGCTTCAGCCAAGATATAAAAGCGGCCATTAATTTGCGACTCGCTTGGTTGCGGCCCGTACTAAGGGGTCAAGTTCAGCCGGGGGGTGATAGGGCTGTTAATACTACGAGCCCGTGATTTTATCGAGTTTGAACCCTCGGGAATTCTTTGGATCGAAGCCGGATGAAGACCCTCAAAGTTTTATTGATGAGATGTTGAGAACATTGAGGATTATTCATGCCTCTGAAACCGAATCGATTGAGTTAGCATCTTATAGACCCGGATGTGGCGAGTTCTATGGTATAACAATTGGAGATAGTCAAGAAAGAGAACGCGCCCTCCGGTTTGGCTAGAATTTGTAGATGCCTTCACCCGCCACTATTTGCCGCCCGAGGTCCGCCGAGCTAGAGCGGATAGGTTCCTAAATCTAAAGCAAGGCAATATGAGTGCCCGAGAGTATAGCCTTCAGTTTAATTCGTTGGCTAGATATGCTCCAACCATGGTGGGCGATACGGGGGGACAGAGTGTACCGGTTTGTGAGCGGCTTAGGGCCACATTTATATCAAGAATGTTTAACGGCTTCATTGCAAGACGGGATGGATATTTCTCGCATTCAAGCCCATGCCCAAAATTTAGAAGAGCAACAACAGCCGCAAAGGGATAAACGTGGAGTTGACCAAAGGGGCAAGGTAAGAGGGCATCCATGGTACCGATAGCGGCTATGAGGAAAGATCAAGGAAGTCATATTACGGACACTCGTGCCAGGGGTCCGATTACTCCATTCATTCCGGCACAAGTCGAGTTTCGGAGAGTTGGGCTTACGGTATAGAAGTGATTCGGGCCGGACGAGATCATCCATATCACAATGTACCCGAACGGTAAGCGACATTGGGGACCATGTCGAGCGGGGTCGGATGTTTGCTATAGTTGTGGCCGATCGGAGTCATATTATGAAAGAGTGCCCATTTCGAGGCGGCAGGCGTGCGGTCCGGCCTACGGGATCCGTAGTCGGATCTTCGTCATCCATGCGCCCGCGGACAAGACTCGTACACTAGTAGTGCGGGGTAGAGGCAGGGGGAGAGCGTCTAATTCGAGTGGTCCTCGACATCGTATGTATGCATTGGTTGAACGACAAGATCCAGAGTCACCCCCCGATGCCGTCCCAGGTATATCTACATTTTTGATTATGTGCTAAAGGAAGAATAAATAATTGTAGCAATGAGCGAGTATAAATTGAGAAGTTATATTATGTAGCGATGGTAATGGGGAGAGAATGATATGTGGTATTATGGTTCTCAAGTTTAAGAAAGTAAGATGTGAAGAGTAAAACCCCAAGATAGCGATGATGATGAGTTACGGCTATAAGAAGCTATTTACGTATAGAGTAAAGAGAAGAGGGAAGACACGAGTATGTTAAGCCCCACATGTAGATTATCGTAGCTATGGATCATCAGAAACAGCACGAATAAGACGCAGCATAGTAAGAGGTATATGAATTAAAGATTTGAAGGCAAGACCTTGAATTTAAAAATGGTATAGGCAAAGCCCTAAAAAGGGGGAAGCGAGAAAAAGGAACGCAAGTGTAGAAAGTTAACAATAGACCCCAAGACGTGTCAAATAGATGTGATAAGCGATGATAGTAACGATGTTAAGAAACGCTTATGATCTTATATGTATATGTGCCTATGTAAGGCTATTATAGAAACCCGAGCTTACATGACCGGGTAAAATATAATATATGTATATGTATATGTATACATGATGATGAGCACGCACCACTATAGTTAGGTACGGATGACCCTGGGCCTTGGCCGGGCCAAGTATGTAAAGTACCGATTCTTCATAGTCGGGTATGTTATGTAAAGGTTATACGAATGCTATGTAAATGCTATGTATACGAAATCAATACGAGTATGAATATGTTAAGCATGTGTGATATATACGAATATGAGTATGCAAATGAATGTGATCATGAATAAGAGATATGGCTATGAACACAAATATGTGTATGGATGTGGATATCTGTATATGTATAGGTGTATACGCACATGAATCGCCCAAGAAATGGTGATGTGACTTGCAAGCAATTATACTTCGCTAATGAAACCAAGCGAGATAGAGTTGCAAACCATGTAAGATTTAATGTCATTATGGGGCAAGAAGGGGATTGACGAGATGTAGGAATTAAATGAAAGGCATGATGAGATGTGGTAAGAAAAGAAGGAATTAGATCAACCCTATGAGATTATCCGTACTTATTTCAGCTCGGAAGGAGCCATGATGACGCATCGAGATTTAAGGTATGTGTGCTTTTCTTCTATGCAAATGGGTCGTGTGTGGCCAACTTATAATGCTATTGTGTTGTGGCCCTGTGAGGCATATTTATTATGGGTTGGTGTGACAGGGTGATAGTGCCATATTACAGGGAGACTCGGGGAAATTTTTCTAGAATCCCGACGACTTAACATTCGAGGACGAATGTTCCAAAAGGGGGGAAGAATGTTACACCTTGGAAAATTTCCCTTGGCGTACAAGCGAGTAGACTCACGAAGGGTGTGATGAATACAAGGGTTAGATAAGCAAGGAAGATAAATTGGTAGTCCTAATTAAGATTTCCAAAGACATCCGAGTAAAGTGAGAAAGTTGTTAAGGGAATCGATGTTACAAGTTAGCGCGTTGGACGAAAACTACGAGTATCGGGTTAGTGATACCCTAAGGATGTTATGAAGGAGAGTTATAGTTGTCACACCCCGACCTTACTAGGGTGTGATGGGCACCCGACCCTCCTCAGAGTCGAGCGAACCCTTAACGTTCGCGTTACTAAAATCTACCAGTTCAAAATTTTTTTTTTTAAGAAACATGAAACTTTTCAATCAATAAACATTATCTAAAAACGCATACTGCGCAACATTTACAAATCATCCGCACTTCCCGACGCGCTATCCACAGGACACGTCCGCAAAGTCTCTAACATATGCTAAAAACCACGACACGAACACTTTGACTCGGCAACACTCCGAACCGAGGTGGAGCTCGCCAATTCCGCGGAGACAACTTCTAGCAAGTCTTCTCTTCGTACGGGTGTACACGTGGCATGAAGCCGGCCCCCGAAGGAGGTCGATGCAGACATATGCTTTGGTATGTAAAGC
>NW_026714827.1:0-53743 GCF_029784015.1 Lycium ferocissimum | reverse complement strand
GTTCGCACTAATGACACACCTGGCAATGGAAATATCACTTTCATACTCGAACTACTTAAGTTTTTGAGCTTTTGCTTTTAAAGATTTTAATAGTTCAAGTTAGTTTAAATTTTAAAATATTTTTTCTATTCTTGTGTGAGTTTGTGGCTTAGTGTTGGGAATTAAGAAGGCAACAAATTCTTCCAAGTTCAAACCTCGACCTAGGCTGCACTCAAAAGAGGTAATCTTCTCCCCTTTTAATTTCTTGTTATTTTTCTACTTAGATATGAATTGTCTATTAATTGTGTGTTCAGATTAGTTCAATTATGTATTTAGCATGTTTATTAGTTCAAATTTTAGTTAAGTATGTGTTTGTTTATATGTTAGTTTAGCATCATGAACTGTGATTAGTCATGTAACCCTTAAATTCCTGGTGTGTGGTCTAAACGTGATTAGTGTGTAGCCTAAAGTAGTCTCTTATGCATGATTTATAGTGCTGCTACTTTTAATTATCTAGGTTTAGCCACATGTTTGACTAATTTAGTGATATGGTCAAACCTCTCTATAATGGCAGTGTTTGTTCGAAAATTTCATGGCTGCTATACTGAGGTACTATTATGTATATATACTGCCATTTGGTGCTTAGACCCCATTTAGCTGTTATAAATAAAACGGAAAACATCAGTAATTGCCCGCCCAACCCAAATTAATTACCTGCCTATGCCCCCTGCCAAACTATTTTCACTTCTGCCCAACCCAGCCCAAACTAATTACCCGACGTGCCCCCTCACCCAAGCCCCTTCCTTCATGATATCATCACAATATATTTATATATCATGTGGTGTCATGGAGGACTCAGAGAAAGACTAAAGCAGTCCTCCATTATACCGTCTCATTATATTTATATACCACAGTGGTACCATAGTCCTAAGGCGTGTCTCATTGAAGGACAGAAGCAACCCTCCATGATACCATCACAATATATGTATATATTTAATAAATGAACATGCTCATTCATAATACCGTCTCAATATATTTATATACCATGATGGTATCATGGAGGACTAAGAGAAGGATTGAAGCATCTTCCATGATACCATCTCAGTATATTTATATACTATGTTGGTATCATAATTGAGGGGAATCTCGGTTAAATACGTTTGATTTCTTCCGGGGGTACGAAAGTAATAGGGGTATGAGCGGGTAATTGTTTTTGTTTGAGGGGGCATGGGAGATCTTTCCCCTAAATAAAAATACGCAAACAGTTATTTTTCTGTACTTTTTGTGTTATAAACGAAAATGGTATACTTGTTAATTTTAAATCTCGATTAATTTTCGTATCTCATTAATTAAAAATTGAAAAGACTAATAAATTACTGATAAACTCATAACTAGTTGTACCATACCGATAAAGAATTAAAACCGAAGGAACATATGCTTTAAAACTAATTAAGAATTTAAATGTTTTAAGTTTGACGTACGAATTCTACAATTATAGGTTGTTTTGTAAATTTTAGTCTCTTAATGATAATATAACGCTTGAATGACGAAGAATCTTGTCTAAACTTCTAGCAAAAGGGAATTAAATAGCCTTCCTTTGAAGCCTATATAAGGGCTTAACAGTTGACTCTTCTACTATGTCCATGACATTAATGAGGATTACCATAAATATTTTAATATTTCATTTTATACATAATATATTTCTTACAAAATATAATCACACAATATTTGAGTATGACTGTTATAGAGAGGTAATTTTACAAAGAAGTGTACCGCTATAATGAATGTCACTGTTGTTATAGGTAGAATACTGTTATAGAGAAGTAAAATATAACATGAAAAATCGGTTCTGGAGAAAATCATGTCGTTATAGTGATATGTTGCTATATCAAATGGAAATTATAGAGAGGTTTGACAGTATTAATGAGTCAACTCAGCATGTATATGTTAGATGTATGATCCTGTTAGGATTTGTATGTTTTATAAGTTCAGAGATGTATGAAAGAACATGTTGTTCCTATTTCCTCATGAGGTCCTTTTCATTTGGAGTTTATTTAACTATGTGAGTGAGTGGTTTGATGAATATTGTGCCAACTTTGGTATCTTGTTTAAGTCAAAATTGTTGCCAAAAAATGCTTATATTTGAATAGCCTGTTTGTTGGTTTACTTGATCTATACATGATTTTGAGTTACTGTCTAATACCTGATAAAGATATAACTATGTCTAAGTATGTATGATACTGGTCTCTGGTTGATGTAGCTGGCACTTTAAAGATGGGTTTTTCTTTAGAGAGTTTAAGTGCTGCTTGTATGTCACTATTGTTAGACCTTGATGTTGATTTGTATTGGAGTTTTTTTTTTAACTTGCCTAGATCTAAAACTGTACTTATATTGGTTAAAATGACATTTCATTTAATTTAATGGATGAATCAGACCTTTGTATGCTCCCTAAAATGACTCTGTGAAGTTAGTTTGTCGACTAGTTGTGGTGTTATGATCTCAGAATCTAATTTATATGATTAAAAACGTGTTTGATTCAGTTTCAAAGAACTATGAACCTATACTAATGCTCTGTTGAGTCTTGTAATGATATTTGAAGTTTCCTATCGACAAAACATGCTAGTTATGTATTTTTTGATCACTTCCCTGCTAAGTTTGAACCTGTTAGGCTCAGTTGAGAACACTTTGTGGACTAGATGAGTTTATACCATTGTCTAATATTTGTTTGGACTTGCATGAATGATGGGATTGCTATGTCTTTCTATTATACTCAAAGGAAATACCAAATGCATGTTTATATGACTATGTATTATGCCTAATTGTGTGTTCCTGCTTGTGCATACACTCAAACTGCCTATGCCTGTTAAAAATAGATGTTGTCTCCTTTACTTCTTTCTCTATGTGAACTGTCTAGACCTTAGCACAGTTTGAAGTTTGGACACATGAATCTAGATATTGAAAGTCTAAATTGAGAGAGGATGTCACTTAGTATATGGACAATTATGAGTGTGACTTACCTAGGACCAAAGAAGAAGGGAATACAACTTGGAGTTTCTAGCTAACTCAGTTGAATTCGCCTATTCTAGGTTGCTGGGGTTCCCTCTTAAGAATCTATGTCCTATAGGACCCTCTGAGTGTTTAAAAATAAGTGAAGTCTATGTATATCATGTATACTGTTGGTGTTTGCCTCGTATATTGTCCTCATCTTGATTCTACTTGACTTTGCCTCAAACATTTAAGGTCATGGCATGTTTCTTCTTGTTGTTTGCTCTTTGTGTGCTTGATTCTTTGTGGTAAATCAAGAGGTATACTCAGATATACAAAGTGTATATGATTCTACATACACCCAAGTGTATATAAGTTGGTATATTTAGTATATATGGAGAATATCACTATATTAGGTATAAACTGCAGTTGGATATGTTTATTTTTTGGGCCTATTTCTTTCTTTCTAGTTATTGGGCCTCTTCTTATGCGTTAAATGAGATTTATATTTAGCTCATTCTATTTGATTCCGCTAAATGACCTATTTGGGTGCTGTATTCTCTTGCATTGTTATTTAATCTAGGCCTGAGTTTCTTTTCTCCAGTATTATATTTTTATTTCTGTTATACATTAGCTTAATTTTAACACTTGTTTTTTGAAGTATGAAATTATATGTGCCTTATTTTAAATACTTAGATAAATACTAATCCTTATCCCTTTCATGATCCATGTGATTCAACCCGGGCCACTTGGGCCGCATTCTTGCATTAAACCTCTTGGGCCAGAGTCCCAACCTTCTCTTCCTTTATCGATTCCGTGTTAAAAAATGAAAGGAAGGCAAATATATTAAAGGCCCAATCATGGGTGAAAATGGTGAATGCCCAGCTATGGGTGAAAATAGCTAACTGGTGGGCTTAGGTAGGCCCACCAGCCTAACCCTCGTTCTTTTATTTCAATTTTTGTGTATATGTATTTGTAAAAGACATGTGAAAAATTATTGAAATCCCTATGCATGTGTAGAAATTAGGAGATCAATCTTTAGTATTTTAGGAAGTCGCTAATCCGTTTTTAAACTCGGATGATAACTAACCATGCGCGAAATCGGAATTTGATTTGATTTTGGCTTTTTTTTAAAATGGCTTAAGGCTACCGATTAAGTACAAAATGATAAAAATAAGACTTTTACTTAAAACAGGATCAGTGTTAAAGAATTAACCTAAATGGTCTTTAAAATGACCGAGTAATGAATTTTGGGCCTTAAACCCGTGATTAAAGAGATAAATTGCTTAGTGGTTTTACTTTAAAACTGAAACTGAGTTGGAAACAAGTTAACTTCAAAACTGCATTTTTTGTAATACCAAACGAACAATTTCTGGATTTTTGGGTTGAAAGAAATGTACAAATCTGGACACTTTCAGAGGCTAAAAAATGGAACTGATTCTAGATTTGTGAAACTTGAATAAATTGAGACTAATTTGGGCCGGAAGCCCAGAACCTATTGGACTGAAAAAACCAAAAGAAAACCTATTTGGGCCAGTTCTAAGATGAGACTTGGAATATGGATTGACCTTGTGGGTTTCAATAAGGTGAAATTGAACTTAAATAAAATACTTGCATTATATATATATATATATACTCCATACTTCCTATATTATATCTAATAAAACCCATAAGTACTAAACCCATTTTATTAGGACTAAAATAGTAGCGACTCTACTCGGGAGAAATCTCGGGTGTGTCTTAATCCGGAAATAAAGTGAGTTGAATATTTATGTGGATTTTTTAACCCAAAACCCCTTTTATGAGGGAACTTTCTGCCAAAATTTTGTGGGTTTATGATAAAGAAATGAAATGACAATTTTGCGGAAACTTAAACACTTTCAAGCAAATAATACATTAATCATACATTAAAGCTCGTCGGTCAATCATATTCTACGGATCCTTAATACTAGGGTGCTAAAAACCTTCCCTAGGGGAACACCAGAACCCTTAGAACTCTAGTCCAAAAAGGATTTTCCTCTTGCTTGATAAACCCTTTTAAACCCGGTTTTTCTAGTTTTCCTTAAATAAATTAGGTGGCGACTCTAAAATACTGCAATCTAATTAGAGCACCAACAACCTCTTAGCAGCTTTTACGGTTTAACCCGCACAAAAGTGAACCGTAACAACCGTTGTAGCTAGTCCGCCATAGCGAGGAGAGGATCGCCACTGCGAAAGTCTGGGAATTTAATGAGGTCCTCCATAGCGGGACCTTTCCTGCTATAGCGAGACTGCCGTAGTGAAACGTCGATCACTCAAGAGCGGTATATTCCATACTTAGAATCCACATACTTAGAATCCATTCCCCATATAACACCAAAACAGTTTCCAAGAACAGTAATTGGCTATTTTCTAAGGGTAGGTCATTACTCCTCATTGAAGGTAAATTCTAATCTCTACGTTTTTCATTCCCTATTCTTTCTCAAGTTCCATGACTAGCTTAAGCTCTTCTAATGGTGAAGGAAAGATAGGAACCCTAGAAATAGTAAACCCTTGGATAATGAATGGTTTGTTGATTTTGTTATTGTTTATTCATCTAGGAGTGTAGAGTATCACTTTCTAGGATGAGAATTGATTACTCATGGAGGAAATTGCATATCGAGACTTAACGTTCTAATAAAAATGTGAACTTTAGCCTAAAAACTATTTGAAAGGGGATGAACTGATTAGAAAATCCATTGAAAAGGGTAGGAATGGTTGGGATCTCTTTTCCCAATTGTTATTTTTTTAGTATATAATCCAATACCAACTTAGAGTTATGATTTCTAGACTTTGAACGTTCCGAAGCTTTGCGAAAGGGGAAAGTTGTTGCAGAATAATTGCATTGTTCCAGTTCGGCTTTGAGGTAGGCTACTGTTTACTTGAGTAAGACTTTGATTAGTTGATTGTATATGTAGTGAAGTTGATAGGAGAAAGTATGGTTGGTTAGAACAAATTTTGATTATGTGGGCTTGTGCCATTTCTTCTTATACCGAACTTGAGATGGAATGGTTGTGTTTTGAAAAGGAAGGAGTTAATATATACCCTTCTTGTTGATTGAGATGGCTGTATATTTATGTTGTGTTGAATGAATTTATCTGAGTCTTGTATGACTTGTGGCATGGTGCCTTGTATACATTGATATTGATATTATTGACTGATTATGTTCCATATTGACTGGTGGACTGGAAATATGTTGAGATTCATATTGTTAACAGATACAGAAATATAAATTTATATAAAGGCACATTTGAGAGGGGTGAGGATGTGGCTTAGTTATGGTCTCGTGATCCGAGGTCAGTTCCGGAGCGAGTGGTACATGGACCTCATGGGTCCCCTGCAGGTCATAACTATTTGGGGAAATAATACCATTTAGCATGTGTGTACACGATTGAGATACTTTCATTATTTTATTGCATTGCAATTGGACTCATGTTACTTCTGTTATTAGCTGATGACTGAACTTTTACCAACTCGGTGATAGATTGATAGCTGGATTTATATTATCCTTGTGTTGGCTGATTTCCGTTGATGACATTACTTGGTTATGTGCTATTGTGCCTATCTTCCTATCTTATTGATTTTATGAAGTATGCATAATACTAATTTTAGTCGGCCTATGATATCTATTGGTACATAGTGTTTGTACTGATACTACCTTGATGCACTTTTTATTTGAGTGCAGATTGTGTAATAGAGACATCTTCCAGACCTCATATCTAGTGTGAGACCAATTCCTGATCAGATCCAAGGGTGAGATCCTATCCATGTCATGCCGCCTGAAGATCTTTCCTTTTTTGGATGTCTACTTTCATTTAAGACATTTATGATTATTTTAGACAGATATTTCATTCATTAGACAGCTTTATGTTTTAGAGTCCTCGTACGATGACTTTCGGATCTTTGGGGTTGTAATAGTTAGGACTCCGCAGTTATTTTATTTATGCAATGATTTATACTTATTCATAAATTAATTCTGATTATTGATTTATTATTGTTTAAGTGATTAAGAAAAAGGGTTAAGGGGATGGTTCACCCACTAGGGGATTTTATGTGGGTGCCACTCATGGCTACTTGGGTCGCGATAAAGTTGGTATCAGAGCCTTAGTTTCGTCGATATCATTGTACAAGGACATATCTAGTAGAGTCTTACGGATCAATACGGAGACGTATATACTTTTCTTCGAGAGTTTATGAGACACTAGAAAAATTCAAACTCCTTCTTTCTTTCGTGCTACTTGATTCCAATTGGTATATGGATGATTAAAATTGGAATCTGACTTTTCTTTCTATTCTCTCATAGATGGTGAGGGCTCGTGTGGCGGCGAACAAATGAGGGCACCAGCGCAGCCGCTAGGGCCGCGACCTCCGGTGGAAGGCAGGCCACGGGCGGCGTAATCGTGGTGGAGGCCAACCTAGGGGGCCGTGGCGGTGGCGAGTTGGGGAACGGCGGCAGAGCGGCCGGGCGGGGGCTCTCGCCGGTGTGGAGCTCGCGCTGAGTCTTCTGAGCCTCAGGTAGTTCTAGATGAGGCAGCAGAGTTTGCAGCAGCACCAGCTCATCCAGATATTATAGCTCATCTAGTGTTATCAGACGTTATGGTTCAAATGTTGAACCTGCTGAACGGGTTGACAGAGGCGGGTAAGTTACCAACCGTTCGAGGTACTCAGGGTACCAGAATGGGTGATCCAGCTTCGGGCAGAGTTCGTGCTCTGAGGTTACAGCATGCTGCAGCCGTGGCTCCTCGTTTGGATGATTCTTCAAGACTGGAGGTATTTCCTAGACTAGTGGGAGGTCCAGTGATGACCGAGGATGAGCATGATTTGTTTTGGAGGTTCACTAAGATGAAGCCTCCAGATTTCTTTGGCACAGAGGTTGAGGATGCTTATGATGGGAGCAGTGGAGAAGTATGGTATTGAGTTTATGACCTTTCAGCTCTTGGGTGATGCCAAGTTATAATGGAGGACTTTTGTAGAGCGCAAGCTAGCGGGATCGCCCGGTTGACATAGCCTCAGTTTTTTTAGGTGTTCTTAGACGAGTATGTTCCTCGTACCTTGAGGGAGTAGAGACGTGATGAGTTCAGTAATATTGAGCAAGGTAATCTGTCTGTGGCTGCTTATAAGGCTCGGTTCCATTCGTTGTCTCGCTATGTCCTCCAGCTTGTGCCTGCTGAGGAGGAGAGAGTTAGGAGATTTGTGAAAGGGTTTAACACTTCTCTCTAGTTGTCAGCCCTTCAACTTGCGGCCTCAGGTGCTTCCTTTCAGGAAGTGGTTGATCATGTTAGGACCGTCGAGGGTGTTAGGCAGGATGGTTATAATAAGTACACGGAGAAGAAGGCCCAAAAGGGTGGCAGTTTCAGTGGCTCTTTCTCTAAGGGCCAGAGTCTCAAGTCTATTCGAGATGCCATGTTCAGTCAGCCATGCAGGCTTCAGTTGGAGGCCCATCAGGGGCCAGTCAGCAGTATTCCAGTCATCCAGAGGGTTCGCACGCTAGAGCTCCAGATTATGGTGGTTATTCAGCTTCGTCAGTTTCTATTCAGCGTCCGACGCTAAATCGCGGTTGCTTTGAGTATGGTGAGAGAGGGCGTTTCAAGAGAAATTGTCCCAGACTTAGGAAAGGTGGCCAGGATACTCAGTTTCAGGCTCCCAAAGCTCTAGCATCAGGTAGAAGGGGAGGATCTTATGGTGGAAACCGTGCTCAAATTAGGTGTGGTGGTCACACAGCTGATAGAGGTGGTACCCTAGACAAAGAGAGAGAGGGTTTCGGTCGACAGAGATAGACATCGACCAGCAGGCAGGCTCGAACGGGCGGGTGTTGATCACAATGGTTCGCCGTGCCACCGCGGGACGAGTTCGGCTGTATGATTTTCTCCCGGGTCGGAGGCAAAAGGCTCACGATGCGCGTCCATACAGTGTAACATCTTAGTCTGTCACCGGATGGCTTCTGTATTGTTTGACCCGGTTTCTACATTTTCTTGCCGCACATGGACACATACCATAATATCAAAAATAAGTCATATCCTTCCACTATACCAGAAAGTACCCAATAAATGAGATATGCGGTTTCACAATCATGATAAGGAAACTAAGCATCAAGTCTAGTATCACACACGTGGCGACAAGCAAATAGATCACAATACGGCAACAACCCACAATCAAACAATAATACTAACCTAGGTAATCCACCCTACTTCATACACAAAGGCGTAACATGTTTTCTCCAACAATCACTAAGCGTAACATGCTTTCTCCAACAATCACTAACTTTACATATGCTTTGCTAACTGAAGTCTAACCGTAAGGTAAACTAGAATAATCAATAGAACTTAATAATATGGCACAGACTCAGTCATGCTAAACAGCCACTAACACTCACAACACCCAACAAGAATCAAGAGACAAGGAGCCACACATAACAGTACCATCCTAGGACTATCCATCCCAACACCATATATAGAGACCTAGTCATGCTTTCTCAGTCAATCTCTACTATACATATATGAAATCCTAATCATAGTCTAATTCAAGTAAGTCGTAACCTACCTCGAGGCCGAGCGGGTGCCGCGATTATCCATTTGATCTTTACCTTCCATTTTCAAAAAAGGAACTCGAGATGTAAAGGTCTAGGAATAGAAAGGAATTCGAATAAGCAAGTGTCAAGGATTAAGGTATTCACACCCATTAAGGATCTAGAGAACCACATACAACTTCGAGCCCACAAGGGTAAAATCAGAACTTTTTCTCAAATTAGATTTGCTAGGTTTCCATTGACTAATAATCTAGATCTTATGGTTATCCACACCAAAACAAGCCATAAATAGCATTCTTCTTTAAAATCCCCAATTTCAATAACACCAAGACTTAACCCGTTTGCAAAAATAGTTGAAGAAATAGGACTGGGGTTGGTTAACTAGCCTAGAATATGAACCTAAGAGTTCCTTCGAAAATGCCATGAGTCTAAGTAATGAAAATCCATTTTACCTCCCTAGGGTTTTGCAAGTTAGGAAATTCACCATTATTATTAATCACTATAATCAAAACATAGTAAATGAAGGAACAGATTCAAGAGAGATGAAATAAATAATGTATAGATTTTACCTTTCCGAAGGTTCCTTGAGATTTGCTATGGAAATTCCCCAAATAGCGGCTTGATTTGAGAGTTGGGTGAAAATGATGTCAAATCCATAAATGAACTTTAAATACTAGGTTTGCCCAGCGTCATCCGCTGTGGAGAACATAGGGCCACTGTAGCGAGCCACCGCTACAGTGAACAATCGACTACGGGAGCAAGCTCAAGGAAATCCGTCTCTTCCGCCGTGGCAGAAGTGGGATCCACTATAACGGAAGCCTTTAGTCATGAGCAGCCTGCTATAGTGAGCAGCGATTCACTAGGACGGACCTGCTGCAGCGGTCTACCCCTCCTGTGGCGAAGTATTGGGTCTAGTGGCCCTATTCAATTTTTATTTTCCTTCTAACTCGACTACGGGTTAACTTAAACTGAAAAACATCCTGCGTAAAACTAATCGACACAATTGATCAAGAACGTTTTAGGATACGAGTTAAGGAAAGCTGAATGACCAAATATGTCGTTACAAAATGAAAAGATTTTGCCTTGGGAGTTTAAGTGGAGTGATGATTGAAAATGAGGTGTAATAAGGTGGACAAGGACATGGTTACGATTGGGCGTAAAATGAAAAAGTTTTTCGTTTCTCGGACCGTTTCAAAAAGGACAGGACGATTGGATTGGAGGCGGGAACAAAATTAATGATGTGGCACTCTAAGCACTTTAAAAACACATAATTACTGAAAAGACTACTAACCTAAGTCACAGGAACCAGGTTCCTTTACAATTTTTTAAAATAAAGGCAAAATCTCTGAGAAGTGCAATGTAAATTCTTGAAACAGCCATGCGTATATACCTGTAACAATATATAATTGAGTTAGATGCCACCAAAAAATACTTTTTAGCATTGTACCTGTCCTCTTAACATGGCCAATCAAAGAGGCGACTAGTTAAGCTTAACTAACCCCAACTCCAAGTGATTTCTTTCAAACTAATCGACACAATTGATCAAGAACGTTTTAGGATACGAGTTAAGGAAAGCTCAGAACGACCAAATATGTCATTACAAAATGAAAAGATTTTGCCTTGGGAGTTTAAGTGGAGTGATGATTGAAAATGAGGTGTAATAAGGTGGACATGGACATGGTTACGGTTGGGCGTAAAATGAAAAAGTTTTTCGTTTCTCGGACCGTTTCAAAAAGGACAGGACGATTGGATTGGAGGCGGGAAGAAAATTAATGATGTGGCACTCTAAGCACTTTAAAAACACATAATTACTGAAAAGACTACTAACCTAAGTCACAGGAACCAGGTTCCTTTACAATTTTTTAAAATAAAGGCAAAATCTCTGAGAAGTGCAATGTAAATTCCTGAAACTGCCATGCGTATATACCTATAACAATATATAATTGAGTTAGATGCCACCAAAAAATACTTTTTAGCATTGTACCTGGCCTCTTAACATGGCCAATCAAAGAGGCGACTAGTTAAGCTTAACTAACCCCAACTCCAAGTGATTTCTTTCAAACTAATCGACACAATTGATCAAGAACGTTTTAGGATACGAGTTAAGGAAAGCTCTGTAACAGCCAAATATGTCGTTACAAAATGAAAAGATTTTGCCTTGGGAGTTTAAGTGGAGTGATGATTGAAAATGAGGTGTAATAAGGTGGACAAGGACATGGTTACGATTGGGCGTAAAATGAAAAAGTTTTTCATTTCTCGGACCGTTTCAAAAAGGACAGGACGATTGGATTAGAGGCAGGAAGAAAATTAATGATGTGGCACTCTAAGCAGTTTAAAAACACATAAGTCCTGAAAAGACTATTAACCTAAGTCATGGGAACCAGGTTCCTTGATAATTTTTTAAAAATAAAGGCAAAATCTCTGAGGAGTGCAATGTCAATTCTTTGAAACCTAATGCGATATACCTATAACAATATATAATTGAGTTAGATGCCACCAAAAAATACTTTTAGCATTGTACTGTGTGTTAACATGGCCAATCAAATAGGCTTTTAAGACTGTTAAACTAACCCCAAAGCAAGTGATTTCTTTCAAACTATTCGACACAATTGATCAAGAACGCTTTAGGATATCGGAAATGAAAGCTCAGCTAAATATCAATATGTCGGCTACAAAATGAAAGATTTTGCCTCAGTTTAAGCCATTTTGATTGAAAATGAGGTGTAATAAGGGGACATGGACATGGTTATTGATTGGCGAAATGAAAAGTTTTTCGTTTCTCGGAATTAAAAAGGACGATGATTGATTGGAGGCGGAACAAAATTATATAATGATGTGTAGCACACTAGCACTTTAAAACTCATGTCTAAAAGACTACTAACTTTTCTCAACCGAGTTCCTTTACAATTTTTCAATAAAGGCAAAATCAAAATAAAAGTGCAATGTAAATTAATACTAAGCGCCATGCGTATATACCAAACCAATATATAATTGAGTTAGATGCCACCAAAAATACTTTAAATCATTGTCATTGCCCTCTTAAAAAGAATCAAAGCGACTAAAAGAACTAACCCCCGAACTCCAAGTGATTTCTTTCAAACTAATCGCATACAATTGATCAAGAACGTTTTAGGATACGAAAAAAATGATCCTAGACTTAATTGGTTAAATATGTTATTTACTTCAAAACTTCAAAAAAAAAAAAAAATGAAAATGTAGACAAGAGGTTCGACCTCGCGACCAACAGCTGAAAAAGTTTTCTTGACCAAAAGGTCCGCGCAAGCCTTTGTATTGAGATGTGTCATTTTATTATATTTATTCCTGATTTGTTTGTCTTTTAATTATACTAGCATACTTAGTAAAATTTCCTGACGAAGCCGTGTCACGTGACACCCCTGAACCTAAGGTAAATCCGCCCCTGCATAGAACTGAGTTAGATGCCACCAAAAAACTCTTTTTAGCATTGTACCTATTCTCTTAATAGAGTCAATCACTGAGGGAACCTGTAGCGAGGCAACTAGTTAAGCTTGATTAACCCCAACTCTAGGCGATTTCTTTCAAAGTGCTCCCTGCTTAGTGCCTTAGTGAAGATGTCTGCTACCTGGTACTCTGTTTTGCAGAACTTCATACAAATCAAATTTTTTTTAACATTATCCCTTAGGAAATGGTGCCTAACATCAATGTGCTTAGTTCTCTTGTGTTGCACTGGATTTTTTGCCATAATGAGTGCACTTGTATTATCACACAATAAGGATACACAATCAGGAAGCACACCAAAATCCTTAAGCTGTTGTTTGATTCAGAGCAATTGAGCGTAACAAGAGGCGGCACCTACATATTCAGTTTCTACAGTATAAAGAGCCACATAATTTTATTTCTCTGTACCTCATGAGATCAAGCATGATCCCAGAAAATGTGTCATTCCAGATATGCTCTTTGTATCCACCAAAAATACCCAGCATAATCAGCACATCCAACCAAGTCAAAATTATCTCCTGACATATAGAAGAGGATCAGGTCCGGAGTCTCTTTGAGATACCTCAGAATTCTTTTTGCAGCCTTCAAATGAGATTCTTTTGGACTTGATTGAAACATTGCACACAAATCAACACTAAACACAATGTCAGGTTTCCTAGCAAACAAATATAATAGAAACCCAATGATACCCCTGTACATGGTTTCATTTACAGGAGAACCAGGTTTATCCATATCTAGCCGAGTAGCAGTGGCTATAGGTGTATCAATGGTCTTAGCGTTTTCCATCTCAAATCTTTTAAACAACTCCTTGATGTAATTTTGTTGTCTGATCGTGGCTCCTCTTGAGGTTTGCTTCACTTGTAGCCCAAGAAAGAAATTTAACTCACCTATCATGCTCATTTCAAATTCACTGCCCATAATCTTTGCAAATTCTTCACACAATGAGTCATTTATGGCATCAAAAATGATATCATCAACATAGATTTGCACAATCAACACATTTCTCCCTTTTTTTGTTGTCAAATTTCCCTGTTGTGAAGCCATTTTCAAGAAAGAACTTTGACAGTCTCTCATACCAAGCTCGGGGAGCCTACTTTAAACCATACAGCGTTTTGTCCAGCTTGTAAACATGCGCAAGGTGGTCATGACTTTCAAAACCAGGAGGTTGCTTGACAAAGACTTCTTCTTTAAGATAACTATTTAGAAAGGCACTCTTAACACCCGTTTGGAACAATTTGAACTCCATATGCGAAGCAAAAGCAATAAGAATCCTGAATGCTTCCATTCTTGCAACAAGAGCAAAGGTCTCATCATGGTATATACCTTCTTCTCTATTGTAGCCTTGAACAACTATCCATGTCTTAGTTCTTATTGTATTTCCAAATTCATCAAGCTTGATGCGAAACACCCCCCTGGTTCTAATCACTGTTCTGTCTGAAGGCCTAGGGATTAGGTGTCGTAGTTTGTTTATCTCAAATTGATGGAGCTCTTCTTGCATAGAAGTTATCCAGTCGGCATCTTTCAATGCTTCCTTGATATTTTTTTGATAAAATTTAAGACAAAAAAGCTGAGAAGGGAACCATGTTTTTCGCCCTAGATCTAGTTTGAATACCAGAATCTAAGGGAGTGATTATATTTTGCAGTGGATAAGATCCTGTATGCTACCAATTTAATACTTGAAATTTAGGATTCGAAGGACCAGGTTCCTTCGTGTTGGATCCATCACTGACTTCACCATAGGCTTGACTTTCATGATTGGTCTGTCGAGCCTCAGAGGTACCTGATACAGCATCAGCTACCCGATGCTCAACTTCGAGTGGAGTGGTAGAGGGACCAGGTTCCTGTGTGCCTTTTGGAGATTCTGTTGAATCTTCTTCTTCATTGCTCTGTTTGACTTGGCTCATCAATTCAGTCTTTCCATTCGAGATTTCTATGGTTTCATCAGGAACTTTAGAAGACTCCCTATCGGCAGCTTCATCCACATGTGTCCCTTTATCACTTAATTCATTTGATTTATCAAAGATTACATGCACACTTTCTTCTACATATTGAGTTCTCTTGTTGTAGACATTGTGTGCCTTGCTATGAGACGAATAACTAAGGAAGATTCCTTCATCACTTTTAGCATCAAACTTCCCTAAAGGCTCTTTACCATTATTCAGAACACATCATTTTCAACTAGAAGATCTTAGGTAAGTAAGCTTGGGTTTTCTCCCATTGAGTAGTTCTAAATCTTCTCAAGCAGGGACCTGATCATGCCCCTGTTAATCAAGTGACAGCGATTCACAGCTTCAGCCCAAAAACTCTTCAACACACCACTAGCTATCAACATTGTTCTGGCCATATCTTCAAGTGTTCTGTTATTTCTTTCCATAACACCATTTTTGTTGAGGCGTTCTTGGTCCAGAAAAGTTGTAACTTATATCATTTTTAGCACAGAATTCATCAAACTTGGCGTTGTCAAATTCAATGCCATGATCAAATCTCTTACTCACAATGTGATTTCCCAATTTCACTTGAATTTGTTTCACAAAGGCAACGAACACAAGAAATGTTTCATCCTTGGTTCTTAGAAACAAGGTCCAAGTTAATCTGGAGTAATCATCAACAATCACAAATATATACTTCTTTCCTCCTCTGCTTGAAATTCTTATTGCCCCACAAAGATCCATATGAAGAAGATCAAGTGGCTTGATGTACTCACTTCTTTCTTTGGTTTGAAGGAGGATCTGACCTACTTCCCACTTATGCATGCATAACACGCTTTGTGATCTTTGGCATCCCACGAACCAGGTCCTTCACAACCAGCTTGTTCAGTAAGGAAAAGTTTGCATGTCCTAGCCGTCTGTGTCATAGTTCAAAGATCATCATCCATGGCAGCGAGGCATGTCAAATCACAACCATTTAATGAATCAAAATCTGCCACATAGATATTCTTGAACCTTTTTGCTATTAACACCATTTCACCAGATTTGATGTTGGTGACAGTGTAGGAACAGGATAAGAATTTTACTTCATTTCCCTTATCACATATTTGAGACATACTCAACAAGCTATACTTCAAACCATTCACGTAGTACACATTTTCAATTGCATGAGAGAGTGTTTTGTCAATTTTATCAACACCTAGAATATATTCTTTCTTGTCATTTTCAAAGGACACACTCCCTTCTTGGAAGGCCTTGAGTGAGAGGAAATCATCCATTCTTCCAATCAAATGCTTCGAGCAGCCACTATCCATGTACCATTTTTTACCTCTCCTCTCACTTCAGCCTACAAACAAAGTCACTAATTACATTTAGGAATCCAACTTGGGTCTTTTATAATGATAAAACGGGTGAATTAAGCTTCTTTTAGTCCATGCAGGTAAAACAGTTTTCTCTTTTCGGGGACCAGGTCCCTCAACTCTGAATTTCTTTTCAATGAAACTCTTATTTTTCTGTAGAGACTGAAATTTTGCTTTTCATGTTTCTTTATAATAGCCAGTCTGACCACAATGAGTACACAACCAATTTTCAGTCGTAGTGACACACTTGCTGTGGGGATTATAGGGGATTTTGGCCTTTTAAAACCCAATGCTTTGCCTGCCTCCTCCGTTACTCTTGTACATAAAAGCAATTACGTCAGAGGACCTGGTCCACTGAAGTGACTTATCAAGCTTAATTTTTACCATTTTCAAATTTTCTTGAAACTGCTTATTTTTTTCTAACTTAGCAATAAAACTCATTTTGGTTCTCTCATGCTCGTTTTCAAGCTCAAGCTGAATCTTACAAGCCTGCTCTTTTCCTTTAGAAGGAGTATCCATCTATTTTTTCATTTGATTTTTTAGCAAAGAATTATCTCTAGTTACTTCATGAACCTATTCCTTTAAATCTACAATGGACAATGCTATGTCATCCCTCTCTTGTTCTATTTCACCAATTTCTTCAGCTAGAGCACTCTTTTCATCAATGAGGCTATGATATGCATCAATTAATACACTTGCTAATGACATCAATTTTCTTAAAAGTAATTTTTCAAGTTCTTCTAAACATCTAGAAAACTTACCTCATCCTCATCATTATCATCATCAGCATCGGATTTTGCCATGAGGGCAAAGATTGATTCATATCTCGAAGGTCCATCATCAACAACCATCAAGGAAGCATCTCCTTAATCATCTTCATCTTCATATTCACTTGAGAAATCTCCCTAGGCCGCCAGAGCCTGTTTCATCAAGTTGTCAGCAACTTCTCTTCTTTTGAATTTCATGTCAGGGACTTGGTTCCTCTTTGTTGTCTTTTCAGTGTTGTTCTTATAGTAGTTATGCTTTTGAAGAGGGCATTCTCTGATGAAATGTCCGGGTTTCCCACACTTGTGACGACGGTCATTTCCTCAAGGATTTTTTACTTGTGTTTCCCTTTCCTTGGAAACTACCATTTTTTCGAATCATCTTTTGAAACCTTCGAGTGAGATAAGACATGTCTGACTCATCATCACTACAGTCACTTTTAGCAGCAACTTTGAGAACCAGGTTCCTCTCTTTCTTTGGCTCACTTCTTTCCTAATTTTGTTTTCTTTTCAGCTCATAAGTTTTGGGATTTCCAACAACCTTATCAATGGTCAGTGTTTGTAAGTCCTTGGCTTCAGTAATAGCATTGACTTTTCTTTCCCACAAACTAGGTAAAACACTAAGTAGCTTACGAACTAGTTTGTTGGTAGGAATGATTTCACCAAGAGAATGGAGTTCATTAATTATGGAGGTGAATCTGGTATGCATGTCATGAACGGATTCACCATCGCTCTTCTTAAAGAGTTCATACTCTATGGTAAGCGTGTCTATTTTGGACTGCTTTACCTGACTTATTGCCTCATGAGCAAGCGAGAGCATCCCAAATATCCTTTGCAGACTGACATGACGAGATACAGTTGTACTCATTAGTTCCAATACCGCAAACAAGGATTTTCTTGGCTCTGTAATTCTTTTCAACAGCTTGCCGATTAGTCTCATTATAGTCCTTCCTTGTTTTTGGAGATTTTGCAACACCAGCCTCATCAGTCTTCATAGGGATATGTGGACCATCACAGATGATGTCCCATAGCTCAGAATATTCAACCATTAACTAATCATGCATCCTTGTCTTCCACCATCCATAATACTTTTCATTGAATCTTGGTGGTCTTGTGCTATGCCGTCCTTCCTCTAGGTTTGGTGAAGCAACCATGAGAAGGATCCTTTATAGGTGTTAACCTTTTAGAAAGAACCCACTCTGATATCAATTGATAGAATATAAGAGTCCACCAAACAATATAGAGAATCCGGTTCTCTATCAGTTCCCTCTAGTAAAACAGAAAGTAAATAACACAAGATATTTACGTAAAAAACTTTTTGCTCAAGGGATTAAAAGCTACGACCTACCAGAGTAGGATTTTCTCAAACTTCACTAAACTGAGCAACTTCATATTACAACCTATTGCAACCCAGGAATTAAACTTTTAATCCTTCTCCCTTACAACAACTCTATTGCAAGACCTTTATAATAACTCTATTGCAAGACCTTCACAATAACTTTATTGCAAAGAACACACCTTGACTAACTCTATCCAGGTGAACAACTTAGAAAGGTTGCAGATCTATCCTGCTATTACACTTCTTGAAAGCCGTGTAGGAATATAAAATAAGAACCAAAGAAAAAGACTCAACAAACCTAAGGACTTAAAACATCTTCAGTGATTGGGAACTAGTCCTTTCGTTTGTCGCAACTTTGTTCTTGAGAGCACTTTGAGAGGCAGCTGCTTGCACTTTGAGGTATATGTAATTTTCTGATTTACAAAGTATTAGGGTTACACTTATAACATGTTGTTTATATAAGGGAGCATGTGAGATGATATGAAAGAGACATTTCATGTAGTTTTGACCTCTAGCAAACTGCGGCTATGCTACTGCACTACTGTCAGTCGGTACGGTGCATCAGCTTTACAGCTGTAGAGTTGATCATGCAACGGCTTGGGGACCTGATCGTATCTGGTTCCTCCAATATGTTTGACAAATCACCTAAACACGCAATTACATAACTTATCAATTTTTGTCTAGGTTTGGAAGATTTTACAATGGTTGAGGCACAACCAACAAAAGGTGTGTGAGGCTCCATTGCATTTTTGACACATGGATAATGGGCCCGTCAGTCTGGAAAGCAACGAAAAGGGAAGAGAAAGTATGAGCCCGTTTGGATTGGCTTATAAGTTGCTGAAAATAGCTTATAAGCTATAAGCTGTTTTATAAAAGTCGTTTTCAAATTTTTTGAGTATTTAAGGTTGGTAAGCCATTTTCAGTACTTAAAATAAGCCCAAAAAATAATTGAGCCTGTTTGATTTAGCTTATTTAAAGCAGCTTATAAGCTGCTTTTTTTAAGCCCATCCAAACAGGCTCTATGTGTTTATGGTACAAATCATGTGGGTCCCAACAACATATATTAAAAAAATGAAAAATTACACTCCATTAATGATTGCTTCTTGTCAAAAGTCATCTTATATCTAGAAATGTGATTTTCTTTTCTACTTAAAATATAATATAATTTAGAATATGTGATCCACCATTACTTTTCAATGAAGTTTTACTGGAATCGTTATTTCAATACTTTTCATATTGATCCTCATTTTATTTATACTCCTCCCGTTTTAAATTATTTGTCATCCTTACACGCTCCTTAAGAAAATATTAATTTGAGGATTTTTTACTATTTATGTTTTGAGATTTCTCTTTTTATCGAATATTTACTCTATTTATGTGTCATCTCTTTATGATTGAATTGTTTATAGTCTTAAAAAATAACTACTACTAAGGGTAAAATGAAAAATAAAATAAAATTTGTCCTTAAGTTCTAAAATGAAAATTAATTTGAGATGGCTCTTTTATAAATGACGACAAATATTTGAGATAAGGGGTATAATAAAAAATCCCCCTATCTCAATTTCTTTGACACTATTTTTACTTAGTCCAAAGAATGATATCTTTCTACATTTAGTCATAATTTAACTATAAAATACCCTTAATGAATGATATTCGCCTATTTTCTAATATAACTATAAATCATCTCATTAAAGGTACTTTAAAATACTTATTTTACCTATTTTCTAATATGGTTATAAATCATCTCATTAAGGGTATTTTATAGTTAAATTGTTACTAAATATTGAAGATGTCATTTTTTTGGGATTAAGTAATAAATTGAGGCAGAAGAGTTTTTATTATTCCTTCAGTCTCAAATTATTAGTCGTGATTTCTAAAAATAGTCATCTCAAATTATTTATGATTTTAGAAGTTCAATACAAAATTAAATCTTTTTTAATTCTACATTTCATAATAATTATTTTTAAAGACTACAAACAACTCAATTATAGAGAGATGACACATGAATAGAGTAAATATTTAATGAAAAGAGATTATATCTCAAAACTTAAATAATAATAAGATGGTCAAAAATCTCTCTTACTTTAATGTTTTCTTAAGGAGCGTGTAAGCGAAAAATATAACAAATAATTTAAAACGAGGAGATTATACAAAAATAAGATCAATATAAAAACTTATCAGTTTTCATTCCAAATAACGATTCCAATAAAATTACATTGAAAAGTAATGGTGGATCACATATTCTAAATTATATTTGATCACATATTCTAAATTATATTTTAAGTAGGAAAGAAAATCACATTTCTAGATATAAGGTAGCTTTTGGCAAGAAAATCTTTAATGGAGTGTTTAACCAAAAAAAAAAAAAAAACCGTTAATGGAGTGTAATTCTTCACTTTTCGCTGCGATAGATGGGGCCCATTATCCATGTGTCAAGAATGCAATGAAACCTCCCACACCTGTTGTTTGTTGTACCTAACCATTGTAATTTTCAGGTTTAGGGCTTAGGCAGTGGTAGGTAAATTTTATGTCTTTTCTTATAACGTGGACTTGTGCTTTTATTGGTTTCCAGATTCTTTTCCCTTTTTGTCCTTCTTTCTTTAATTTCATTAGGAAACTGGCAAAGATTTCTGAAATCACGTGTCTTCTTTCTTTCTTTTTCCATCTAACTTAACATTAGGAAACTAGCAATTCTTTTCAAAATATTTGTTGTCAACCATCTCAAGGCTGAATTGGTTCAAATTTTTATTTGGTCCAGTACCAATACAGAACTGAAAATAATTTTTTTTTATTCTATCACCTTCCTTGGAAAGAAAGAACAATGATTTAAAAAAGGGCAAGTTGCATTCTTTTACGATTATGTGTTCTTTTCTTTTTGTAGGTTTATTTTGTTAGGTGTTTCGATTTTATTTTTGGTCTTGTAATAATTAATTTTAGAGTATTTTAATTTTTAGGTAATTACATAAAAGTTTGCTACGAAATAAAAAGGAAAAGGAAGTTCAATTTGAGATTGGGGGTTTTTCTGTAAAATAACTAGTTTGAGAAATTGCAGTGACAAAATGGAATATGTATTTTCGATTTTATTGAGAATATTTATAATGTCTTCAAAAAGAAAGAATAAAAATAGGGTTAACAGTTTTGTCCGATTGTGCCAACGTCTGCTGCATTTCCTGGCTATCTTTCACAATATTTTGAATCAACGGTGTTCCAAGTGATAGCCTATCAGAATTACTTGAATGCCATGCTTGGCTGTGTGTAGTCAATCGATCAAGTATATCAGTTATAGTAGCATAGGACTTATTCATGAAACACCCGCTGGCAGCATTATTGGCTATTGCTTGGGTCATAGGATCCAATCCCCTGTAAAACTTCTCCTTCAAAATCTATTCTGGAAAACCATGGTTTGGACTCCTATCCAACTATTCTCTGTACCTCTCCCAAGCTTCAAAAAGTTGTTCCCCATTACGTTGTTTGAACTCGTAAATCTGATCACGAATTTCAGCTCTTTTACTCGGGGGATGCCACTTCCTGAGAAACACTTTGACCATCTCATCCCATGTAGCAATAGAGTTTCGGGAAAACTTTATGAACCATTTTCTTGCTTCTTCGCTAACGAATATTTGAAGAGTTTCGCCGGAATCGCTCGAGTCACACCCCGCCTGGATATCTTTGAGAGCACATATCTAGAAAGTTTGTTATATGTTGGTGAGGGTCATCATCGACTATATTCCGAAAGTATCCCTCTTGTTTGAGCATATGATAGAGGGAATTATCAAACTTGATAGTAGTAGCGATCCCCTCGGATGAATGATTGCGGATGCAAAGTCTTCATCTCGCTTTCTAGTTCATCAAAAAAACATTCTCGACTAGAAGTTCGTTGTTGGCCATGATCACCTGGTTTACAAGGTAGCAAACAAGGTGTGTTGGAATATGACAAAGACTTTAAGAAGAGTAAACACTATTTATTAATTTCAAAACCGTATTCCCCGGCAACGGTGCCAAAATTTGATACGCTCAAATTTACAATTTTAATAGCGTAAAGCGGACGATGTCAAATGTAGTAACCCAACGAGATTGGGGTCGAATCCCACAGAGAATATGGTGTGAAAAGTTTACTAAACAAGTATTGTACTAATCTTACGGTCTCGGTGTATTCCGGAAAAAGGGTCTTATAGTTGTTTTGGTTGTGGACTAATTTAAAGTGACTGAAAATTTAAAGTTGTAAATATATGGATAAAAAGAACCAAGGTTGTGTTCCCGTCAAATAAAGTATATGATCATGGGTATTGATCTTGATATACTTCTAATGGACTGTTTGTATGGATGCACTTAACCTGTATGTAAATCTGAACTATTTCCCAATAAGAAAAGATTATAACCTGTATGTAAATCTGAACTATTTCCCAATAAGAAAAGATTATTTCTTTCTATACTTTTTTCAAAGATAAGAAAGTATGCATGAAGAATGGTTAATTATGTCAAGTAAATTCCTCTTATTCCTACGTGAATTTATTAAACAAGGTTTAAAGCCCTGAGTTCTTGTTATTTATTCTTACCTAACCCTAGCTATTTTCTCAAATAAACTAAAGTTTACGGCGTTAGCTAATGTTTGCAACCACTAACTATATGATGAAAACAAAGAACAAATAAACCCTAACAATCTATTATGCGTATATCTTTCACGATCCCCAATCACAACACACCCATCCTTGGGTTCATAACCTTAGTAAAGGTGTTTAGCTACTTATGGCAACAAGAAAACAATAAAAGATTGAAGATTGCATAATTAAATTTTGTATTGAACTTACGAATATAACTTGAAAGTAATGAATGTAGTTGTCTGGAAAGTCTTCAAAAGCAATAACAACTCAAAAGTAATTACTACAAGGCTAAAACTCCAGATGTCTGAAAAATAAAACCTAAACAGGTATTTATACAAGTCAAACTCGGAATAATCAATTCCAGTCCTGTTCCAGCTCAGCTTGCACTTCGACGGGTCGTCGTTGCACTTCGAAGGTCATCGACATGTTCAACGACCATAATGACTATCTGAGTATTCTTTTTCACTCTGCAGGAACTCCACCGTCGAAGCACTTCGACGGACCGTCGATCATGTTGACGGTGCAAGTCGACGAACTGATGATGCTCTGATGATTTGTCACTTTGCAGGAACTTATCGGCGAGGCAACTCAACGGACCGTCGATTATATAGATGGTCCGTCGAGCATATTGACGGTCCGTCCTTATGCTTATCAGAACAGATTACTTACTTTCCTCGTTTTTTTGCTTTGCGAGCATTCTAACTTCGAAATACCTGCACAACACACAAAACACATCAAACTTAGTGTCACGCCCCGAACTATGGCCTGGGCGTAACACGGCACTCGGGCCTTGCTTGCATGTGTCCGAGCGAACCTCATGGCTTGCTTGTCAACATGGGCATCAAAACAATATAATCTATATGATGCAATTTAAATGAATCATGAAAATGTAATTTGCGGAATAAAGTCTTGAAATTATCTCATAGCATGAAAAATTCATGAAAACGTGATAGTCTGCAAACATGAAAGCATAACTGACTCTGTGAACTAATATCTGTCTATGAAACCTCTAAAACATATATGAATACTAACTACCAGGACATGGCCCTGGACTACCATAAACTGAATACTAATGCAGACTCCATGTTAAACCCCAAGAGAGCGGGGCTCACCAATAAGGCGATAATCGAGGTGATCCTACCGCATGTGTGTATGCTCTTGAAAATCGGTATCCGCACCGTGAAGTGCGGGCCCCGGCAAAAGGGACGTTAGTACATGATGAATAGTACTAGTATGTAAAACTCACTCGAAATGAAGAACATGGCACAACATAGGTATAGGACATGAACCGAAACCGAATGTAACTTGAACATGAGTATGAAACGTGAGTAAATTCTCGAAAACAAGAATCAATGGAAATACATGTATATAAAACTCGCTTGTAACGTGGGGAATGCTATAGTATAACCGACAACATGATCCGGTACTTGCGTCCTACCAGCAAAAAACACTCACACCTTGCCAGGATATGAGATTTAAGTAATAATAAGCATGTAAGGATCCAAACCGCATAATGAAGGTGTTGCCTCCTCGCCGACAACCCTTATCCTACAAAAGACTACGTAGTTTCGGTGCTATCTGAGCCTTCTCGGTTAACTAAGCAACTCCCAAAACATGAATATGATATAGTAGGCTAAGAAGCCCATGATTTTCGTGAAATAACTTGTAAATAACCTGTAATCATGATTTCACGAAATAACTTGTAACATGGTTTCATGAAATATCTTGTAATATGTTTTCTTGAGATAAGTTGTCAAAGTTTTGCAAACATGTTCTTGATTCATGAGTAATAACAATAGTTCATAATTATATATATAATTGACTTGAAAACATGCTTGTAACTTGCTAGATAAAATCATAAAGTTTCATATAAACATAATGAGAACACATGAGGAAGAATTCATGATTCATGGATTAAGCTAGGGTTCCTAATAACCGTAATGGAAGATTAGGAATACAATAACGAATATAGATACAAAATTCATGTACATAAATACGGGCTACCAATATGTTGGGTTTAATGCCCTAGGATTTGAACTTCATGGATATCAAGAACGGAGCATGGGGAAGAACGTAGAGATACCCACATGTGGATGGAAGTTCTACATACCTTAATTGCTCTAAAATCTTGAATTAAAGACTTGAATTTTGGAGAAGATTTCCTAAATCTTGATTCTTGAACCTTGAGATGGGTTTTCTTGAAAACCCTAGATTAGGAACAATGATTTCTTGCCTAGATTATTAGAGTATATGTTAGAATTGAGTTGAAAGGGTCTGGATTGACTTATCTTGATGTTTTGGATTGTTGCTAGGGCTTGGAATTGTGAATAATGAAATAAAAGAACTCAAGGCTTGAATTTATACAAAAGTGAGGCGGAAGTTATATGGACGTATTATACGGTCCGTATAAAGTGATACGGTCCGTATAATATGACCATATTTTATTATGGCTGGACAGAACGTCGATTTGAAGCGTCATGAAGTACGGACGAGTTATACGGTCTGTATAAAATTATATGGGCCGTATAACAATTTCATTAACATGATCAGTGAACGGACTGCTCTGTAATCCTTCAGTAAAATGGCCATAACATTTTGTACAGATGTCCCCTTGACTCCTATAATATATTTTTGAAAAGGTATTTCAAAGGGCTACAACTTTCAAGAAGGAAGTTTTCACAAATTCTTAACGAAATTTCCCGAAAACAGGACATAAGTACAGACTGTCCTAGACTTAGATGAATTTAGAAAGCCTTAAGAACTTCACTTTTTGGTTTGACTTCAAAACGACTGTTTATCACCCAAATTCATCCCAAATAGATTCGTATAGCTAAAATATCACCTTTATACTAGATTCATACATTCATACCTAATTCATAGTTACGGGATGTTACAATATCTCCCCCTTGGGATCATTCGTCCTCGAATGATAGGTCTTGGTTAAGAATGGGACTGGACATGGCTTGAATATATGAACGTGAAGAAACATGACATGAAACATAAAAGCTCAACATGATTATGTGGAAAATGGTCATGGATCATGAGAACTAAATATGTCATTACATAGAAACATACATGGGAGCATGAAACTGAGTCGTACCTACCTGAATGAGAATCGTGAAACAACTGTCCTTGATCTATGAATAGAGGTTAAGAATCACTACTAACTACGGAATCTAGAAAATTTTATGGTAGGACTTCTTTCATAATTCAAACCCTCACAACATTTCTCAAACGCCTACCAGCTAACTAAAGTACCAACACACAACTCACAGGGTATCTTATTACGCATGATGTGACTTAACGTGATTTCTGAATCTTGAATGTGGCTAACATGAATACTGAGCTAGCTTGAACACACGGATATTGGCTGAATGATTACATGATTACTATACATGGGGTTTGGAAGAAAATCCGTAGGCACGAATGACATGAGTACTGGAAATAGACATGAACATGACATGATTACCTGGGCGTGAGACGCATGACATGGGACATAAATACATGAAAACTGTCCGGCATGAATACATGAGTGCTAAACTGTCATGCGATACGAATACGTGTAAACATGGATATCATAACATGAGATCTGAATATCGAAAACATGATTGTTACATCAGGGGATTTGTATGATGAGCAGAGATGAGATCTGAACACTTAGAGGCTTGATCATAGATGTTCGTATATTACCATCACGATTGACATATAAGATATGAGTACGACTTAGGCTTTGAATGTGAGCGTAACTCGGTGCGAATGAGACAGATTTGAGTCATATAATAGGAATATTATCCTACCTATATATTCATAAAGGTCTATCATAGGCATGAAATAAATACGTCAAATCTGAGTAGAATACTCCTGAGATAAGCCCTATAGGGTGAAGGAAAGGAACTTTTGTTTACTCTAAAACATAGATATGAATACCTTGGCATACCTTGCTTATTATCGTGAGCGGATCATAAAGGATTGAGAGCGAGGAATCATTCGTTCGAATCATAGGAGGCACTTTGTCTTAGAACATAAACGTGGCACGCGTACATTAAACGAAAAGGACGTAACATGGAACATTCATAGTAACGGATTAATATGGCATAAAACATGAATACGTGAGTAGCGTGACATGGGACATGGGTACATGATAAACATGGCATTTACATGGGTACTCGCATACCATAGCGTATGGACTTGAGTTTATGAGCATTGAAGTATGACTAAGACATAAGTGTGACTTGCGTACGGAGCACGATTTGTAGGCTTCACTCTTGAGTCAGAGACATAGGCATGGATAAAACATTACCTTTAGGATTTAGATATAGCGAAAGAATGGGACATGTTTCAACATAGCTTACTCTTATCACCGTGAGTAAACGCCCTTTTTTTTTCATAAATAAGGTTCATGAAAGAATGGATTGTAGGCATGAATACTTCGTTCTTCGAGCATCTAAGACATGGGTAGATAGTCACCTTGAACATAACGAAGCCTAGATACTTAGCGAAAGGAGAAAGGGATCTTGTCATCATGATCGTAAAACATTAGCTAAAGGGACATAAGCATGTGTTACATAGAATCGTGGATAGGACATCCATCATGACTTACTCTCATTATTGCCTACCAACATCATTTTATACTATTTCTTTAGGTGGATGCTCGAATAAGTCTATCGTGGACATGAGTACATGAAAACATAGGTAGTATACCATTGGAGTCAAAATAAGTCATTCACCTAAGGCATTCTCCTCTTGTCCAAGGAATAGGTGTGCATTCCATAGGATTCTTAGTCTTTAAACTATTATGTTACCTTCCCTTCGATCCTTATCAACGTCAACATCATAATAAGAAATCACTTAGGAGCTAGAACGTGGTCATGGGTATAAAAGCAAGATAAATACGTGAGACATGAATGCGGTCTTTAACCTTGGACATGAGTACAACCTGATGTGAGAAACATGAAAGAACATTCCCTTGCATAGCTTACTATCTTATAGAGTCTTAATTCTTGTATCTTAAATATAGAGTGTCAAGCTTTAATAAGGGCATAAGATAGGTATGCTAGGCATGTGTAGAGTACGTTTGGGCATTGGTACTACATAGTGCATGAATTATTCTGGAATTGGAACCATTATACCGTTAAAATCCGTTATTCGATCTAGAATATTATCTCATAACATAACTACCTAGTACTTGATCTCATTAGCATGACAAAAAATCACATTCTACGCACCTTATCTTGGCTACATGAAACTGTGACCCTCTGACATAATCTCCTTAACACCTATCAACTTACAAAACACATAGTTTATATCGGCACCTTATCGCACGATCTCCCCCTTAGTTCAAAAGCTGACGTTTAAAGCCCATGGGATCCTCGAGTTAGCGATAAGTGGTCATCTAGTGGTTCTGCTAATTTCCTCTAACATGCCGACGACTCATTTTCTCGGCTTACTTCAAGCAAGTCTTCCTTACCGGGAAAAATCGGATTACTTAAATGAACGGGTTTCTAATGTACATAATCGGCATACTAGCTTTGTTTTTTTGAGGAAAACTCTTTTCGATAACCCTTAAAGGCTCTTCTTCTCGTAGCTTGCTCTCTTCTTGCTTAGATGGTTTTCTTCTTTCACCAATTTCTATACCTCAAATTTAACTTAAACCCTTTGGGTTTAACACGCCTTCGGTGTATTCAGACAGTTACCCACTTAGTAGTGCTAACTTGACTAAGTACTCAAATCGTACTTCTACTAACTCTGCTAAAAATTTCTAATTCACTGTATCTATTCAAACTTACTTGCTATGCTTTTGTTAACCACTTGCTAGAATCATATTCTCTAATTCTTCTCTGAGTACTAAAGTGAAGCATAAGGTTATTTCTAACTTTTCCTCCTTATCTGACTCTATTCTAGAGTTGTATGCTATCTTTCTGAACTATAGACATGGATCACACTTAGGGAAATTTTCATTGGTCTCAAACAAGGAATTGGAACAACTAACCCCAAACTTCCTATACACTTCCAAAATTTTATCATACTATACACATTAGGGATAAATACTTAATCACATAACCTAAGAGGGAATTGTCATATCTTTTATCTCATAGTAATATCTGCTTCTTGTAGTAACTTACTAACGTCGTACTCTCTAGGTCTGATCTGAATAAGCTTAAATAATTTAAAACTAACCCTAAAAAAATTCAACATCGTCTGCTCGCGGTTTTCTTATCACATCAGTACCTTCCTAGTCATGTGCATAGATCATATGGCAAAAATATATATATCCTTGAAAAGTCGGGACTTTCTAGTATTACATGTGGTTGGCTCTTAGGCTATTTCCTGCTCAAAACTACCTTGGACAATTTATGCCTGTTGCGGTTAACTTCATAACATGTTACCTTGTGGGATCTTAAATCTGAACCATCATCCTTATATTATACCTCTATGGTCAAAGAGTCCAAATAAATTTATTCTATAGGGTATATAACCTACGTGTACTACCATATCGAAACTTGCCTTTCAAATGGTACTATAACCTGATAAACACACCATGCACTATTTAGCTAGTCTTGAGCCTCGAATTTCTTTCTTGCTGCTCACACATTTGATACTTTCAGAATTCGATGGAAAAAAGATGTTATTTACTGCTCTAAGCTTCATGGCACGAATTAGAATAATTCCTGATGACTCCATCTGAAAGCAACACATCGATAATGATTAGATTTACATCTTCCTCATCCATTGAGATGTGGCGTATTCAGTAGAACGGGAAATAACACACGAGTCCGAGTGATTTCTAAGAACATAGCTCTATTGCACGATCTAGAGTTGAAAAAAAGTGAGACAATCCTAAATGTCTTGGTGGTCAACTGTTTATATGTGTGGGCGCCACACACATATAAAAGTGACCCCACTGGATACGGTTTCATAGACTCCCTAAGACACTTGATCCTAGGGCTCTGATACCAAGCTTTGTCAAGTCCCGAACCATGGCTTGGGCGTAACACGACACTTGGGCCTTGCTTGCATGTGTCCGAGCGAACCTCATGGCTTGCTTGTCAACATGGGCATCAAAACAATATAATCTATATGATGCAATTTAAATGAATCATGAAAATATAATTTGCGGAATAAAGTCTTGAAATTATCTCATAGCATGAAAAATTCATGAAAACGTAATAGTCCGCAAACATGAAAGCATAACTGACTCTATGAACTAATGTCTGTCTATGAAACCTCTAAAACATATCTTAATACTAACTACCAGGACATGGCCCTGGACTACCATAAACTGAATACTAATGCAGACTCCATGTTGAACCTCGAGAGGAGCGGGGCTCACCAATAAGCCGATAACTGAGGTGATCCTACTGCATAGGTGTATGCTCTTGAAAACCGGTATCTGCACCGTGAAGTGCAGGCCCCGGGCAAAAGGGACGTTAGTACATGGTGAATAATACTAGTATGTAAAACCTGCTGAAATGAAGAACATGGCACAACATAGGTATAGGATATGAGCGAAACCGAATGTAACTTGAACATGAGTATGAAACGTGAGTAAAGTCCGAAAACAAGAAATCAATGGAAATACATGTATATAAAATTGCTTGTAACGTGGGGAATGCTATAGTATAACCGACAACATGATCTGGTACTTGCGTCCTACCAGCAGAACACTCACACCTTGCCAGGGATATGATATTTAAGTAATAATAAGCATGTAAGGATCCAAAATGCATAATGAAGGTGTTGCCTCCTTGCTGACAACCCTTATCCTACAGTGGCTACGTAGTTTCAGGCTATCTGAGCCTTCTCGGTTAACTAAGCAACTCCCAAAACATGAATATGATATAGTTGGCTAAGAAGCCCATGATTTTCGTGAAATAACTTGTAAATAACCTGTAATCATGATTTCACGAAATAACTTGTAACATGGTTTCATGAAATATCTTGTAATATGGTTTCTTGAGATAAGTTGTCAAAGTCTTGTAAACATGTTCTTGATTCATGAGTAATAACAATAGTTCATAATTATATATATAATTGACTTGAAAACATGCTTGTAACTTGCTAGATAAAATCATAAAGTTTCATATAAACATAATGAGAACACGAGGAAGAATTCATGATTCATGGATTAAACTAGGGTTCCTAATAACCGTCATGGAAGATTAGGAATACAATAACGAATATAGATACAAAATTCATGTACATAAATACATAAATACGGGCTACCAATATGTTGGGTTTAATGGCCTAGGATTTGAACTTCATGGATATCAAGAACGAGCATGGGGAAGAACGTAGAGATACCCACATGTGGATGGAAGTTCTACATACCTTAATTGCTCCAAAATCTTGAATTAAAGACTTGAATTTTGGAGAAGATTTCCTAAATCTTGATTCTTGAACCTTGAGATGGGTTTTCTTGAAAACCTTAGATTAGGAACAATGATTTCTTGCTTAGATTATTAGAGTATATGTTAGAATTGAGTTGAAAGAGTTTGGATTGACTTACCTTGATGTTTTGGATTGTTGCTAGGGCTTGGAATTGTGAATAATGAAATAAAAGAACTCAAGGCTTGAATTTATACAAAAGTGAGGCGGAAGTTATATGGACGCATTATACGGTCCGTATAAAGTTATACGGTCCGTATAATATGACCATATTTTATCATGGTCGAATAACGTCGATTTGAAGCGTCATGAAGTACGGACGAGTTATAAGGTCCGTATAAAATTATATGGGCCGTATAACAAGTTCGTCAACATGATCAGTGAACGGACTGCTCTGTAATCCTTCAGTAAAATGGCCATAACTTTTTGTACAGATGTCCCCTTGACCCCCAGAAAGGGAAGGAAATTTTCACAAATTCTTAACGCAAGTGCCCGAAAACAGGCCATAAGTTCAAACTGTCCTAGACTTAGACGAATTTAGAAGGCCTTAAGAACTTCACTTTTTGGTTTGACTTCAAAACGACTGTTTATCACCCGAATTCATCCCAAATAGATTCGTATAGCTAAAATATCACCTTTATACTAGATTCATAGATTCATACCTAATTCAGATTTACGGAATGTTACACTTAGACAAACTTGCTCGATAACAAGTACAACTTAGAATTAAAAAGTATTAGATGTGCCATAATTTCACGGCACATCAAGAATGTGCTAGACTGGACTAGTATTCTTTTCAGACTCTTGGCTTGCAAATGACTCATAGTGTGATACAACTCTGTAATTGTTTGGGGGCAGCAGAATATATATGTGGTGTCACCTTATGGCACGGCAAGCAATGGCTCTGGAAACAAGAATTAGCAGAAGTTATACCCTTTTTCCAATGTAGATATGGATCTTGATGGGAAGTGTTGATGTGGTATCTGGTATTGGAATTAAAAATTTTAATTTACGGGTTTTGAACTATACCGCACATAATTAATTTTTTAAACTTATCAGGATATTTCATTTAGATACTTGAACTAAATTCTGTTTCAATTGGATACTTGAACTCATGCTAAAGTGTTTCAAATAGACACTTTTTGTTTAATTTTTTTTGAAAAAAATTATTTGTGTTTTATTCGTCTATGAACTATTTAAGTTAATCGCGTAAAATAAGTAATACACTTTAATTATATGCAACAACCTCAAGTAGAAAATGTCTGGATTTTATGGCTTATTAAGGTAAATGCGTATAATTAAAGAAGATTGACGTATTTTATGTGATTAACTTAACTACCTAATAGACGAATAAAAACATACGCAAATCCTTTTTCAAATTTTAAACCAAAATTGTCTAATTGAAATACTTGATTAGAAGTTGAGGTGTTTAATTGGGATATAACTTAATTTGAGTGTCTAAATAAAATATCTGACCCATCTGTTAGTACTATTCTTAAGTTGCTTAGCTGTTGGCTTTATCAGCTAGAGATGTTATGTCACTAGTAGTCATAGTGAGGACTAATTCAAAATGCACGTTTTTAGTATTGAGGATTAGTTTAGGAAGTAGTAGTTGGGGACTTGCAGTTTCCAAATGACAAGAATAGCATAGCATTTGAACCGTGTATGTAAAGGAATGAATGTTCCCTTTTAAGTACAATCGGGAGGTCAAAGAATGCCCTGAATATCTCACCTGACTTGTCTCATATGAAATGCAATATAATGCTATTATATCTTTCACTGACCAAGTGGCCAGACAACTGAAAAATCTCACTGACACGTCGGTCAGTTAATTTGTCTCACTGATCCGTAGGCAAGGCTAAAGAAAACATATGTATATCATGCATATGCTGAAAATACTGATACTGTGACATGCCTCTTCTGTCTCTCTATAAACTCAAGGACATAGGGAGGAATATGGCCCCTCGGAAAGAACAACATAACACTCGGAAACTATGCAATAATATGATAAGCTATACTTTGACAAATCTCTAGTCATAAGGTTCATTACATTCTTACCATATATGGAATCATGCCAAGAAAAGAAGGAACAACCTTAACATACTCAATACATTGTTTCGTACTGACGTCCTTTTTTTTTTTTTTTTTGAGGCGCTCGCGTTCATGCCCGCAGGTTGGGTAGCTAGACAAAGCGATCCAAACTTAGTAGGTCTTCCACGCAAACCGCACACAAAGGCGCTTCACTTGGTTCGGAGCTGCAGGCCCTTTTGGTATGCTATTTTGACATGTAGATGTGGGTATGACGGGGCCTTATCCTATCCTTTCTATAGCTTGTGTTCCATAGAGGTCTGTAGATAGTTATACGTAGTTGGGATGTTATGTAGCCTTGTCGGCTCTCATTTTGTGGTACAGTATATGTAGCGGCTTGTACTATTATCCTCAGCACGCATATATATATATTCGCTGCTCGTGAGTTCTTGATGCGGAGTCCATTGTGTTAATCTTACAGGAGATAGTATAGCTCAGTGATGAGTTATTTATGGGTCACCATGTTGCTCAGTGAGATTCAGGTACAGATTTAGGGGTGCCTGGTCAGTAGAGATCGGACACTCATTACAACTCATCGAATTGGGTCGTGACAAATAGTACTACATTTACAGTTTTTCTTTATAGTATAATCGGATAAAAAGGACCCATCCCTATCCTTTCTCCCCTCTTCCCCCAAGGTGATCAAAAATATAAAAAGAAAGATATGATCTTGAATTTGATGATCCAATTATAAAGTTACAAGAAGCGAGTACATCTTCTATTTGAAGCTAGTAAGCTACCCTTTTGTTTTCAACTTTCGCATCTAGCCTAAAAATAGTGAAAATCTAATAAGGGGGTGATGGAAATCACATGTAACACACGCGTAAAATATTAATAGATTCTAATCAATCATAGAATTGATACATATATTTTAAAGGGAAAAAATCACTAATTGTTCGCCCAATCCAAACTAATTATCCGTCCATGCCCCCTCTCAAACTATTTTAGCCTCTACCCAGTCTAGTCCAAACTAGTTACCCGATGTGCCTACCCAGTCCAGTCCAAACTAGTTACCCGATGTGCCTCCCTCGCCCAAACTCCTTCCTCCATGATATCATTGCAGTATATTTATGTATGATGACGGTATCATGGAGGACTAAGAGAAGGACTGAAGCAGTCCTCCATGATACCGTCTCAGTATATTTATATACCACGATGGTATCATGGTCCTGAGGAGTGTCTCATTGAAGGATCGGGCAGCCCTCCATGATACCGTCTCAAAGATATTTATATACCACACACACACACACACACACACACACACACACACACACGATGGTATCATGGTCCTAGGAGTGTCTCATTGAAAGACTGAAGCAATCCTCAATGATACCATTACAGTATATGTATATAAGACGATGGTATCAAAAAGGTTTTCTTTAGAAAAGTGTGTCATTTTTAATAAATAATCATGATCATTCATAATACCGTCTCAGTATATTTATATATCATGATGGTATCATGAAGGATTCAGAGAAGGACTGAAGCGTCATCTATGATACCATCTCAGTATATTTATATACCATGATGGTATCATGGAAGAATAAGAGAAAGATTAAAGCATCTTCCATGATACCATGTTAGTATATTTATATACCATGTTGGTATCATAATGGGGGACATCTCGGATAAATACTTTTGATTTTTTTCTGGGGGTACGAAAGTAATGGGGGTATGAGCGGGTAATTATTTTGGTTTGAGGGGACATGCGTGATCTTTTCCCTTTTTTAAAGCTAGAAAATAAATTCAAGAAAATCAGGCTTTTCTTTCTGTTGTGTGACCCCAATAATTATCGGACTCAAACTTATAAGGCAAGGATATTTTTTAGAACTTCTGTTCATTGTTATTGGAGGATATTTCTGTTAACTAATATTTTTGTAGTTAATTATGTGGTTTCTGATACTCCAAGTTAAATAAAGACTCTAAAAAGTTGTTACTTGAATGGACAAAAATATTTGGATATTCGCTCAATTTCACATATTTTAAGAGCATATTTGACCCCTTTTCACTTATTAATTAGCTAATTAGGTTAACTGGAGGCTCCAATTAAAATAATGACGTATTTGGATCAACTATTGAACTGTAAGAGATATATGAGCTAAAATACTAATTAAGAGCATATTTGTGTCATTTCGAATACTTTAAGGACATATTTGGACCTTTTCCGTTCTTTTAAATTTCATTTTAGTTGTGCCGTGTCAAACAAACTCTGAGTGAATCACGGGTGTAAATCTATATATAATATAAAATTAGGTATAGATAATCTTATGTGACACCTTTCTATAGCCTCCATTGATATTTATCTTCTTTTTTTTTTTTTTTTTTTTTTTTTTTTGAATTTTTATGAGTTTTTTCTTCATAAAAGATCAGGTAAATAACTTTAAGATTACATTAAAGAAAATGGAAGATGAAAGCCCTTCAATTTCTAAAACGGTTTACTTTTAGCATAAAAAACAAAAAGATTGCAGTATTCTTTTCTTGTCATATCAGTAATAGTGCCTCAGTCCTAATGTTAATTTAGCTCTAGAGCCTAGAGGTAATATTTTCTCCCATGCTATTTTTGTTTCGTTTTCTACGTGATTAAATTAATATTTTTCTTTTTATTATTTGTACCGTAATTGACATTTGATGTCCCCATGAAACTAAGTCATGAGTAATGAGTAAAAGAATTATTAAGAGATGCATAATGCCCTTCTCTTGACTTTTTCGTCACCCAGTTCCTGCCACAACAATTTCTTTCTACTTTTCTTGTTTGTCATCTCTATTTAATTTCTACTCTGACATCTTTATGCATGTACATTAACCATGTTAGTAAGAATAACCAAAATAATCTCAGGGACACCCGCCTACCACTTCCTAAAATCTAAGACTGAAAATTTAAGAGAAACATAGAACTTTAAAAAACGAAAACTTATTCTTGAATTGAGCTATATATACGGTACAGATTTTTTGTCAAGGAATTTCTAAACAACCTGACACTTTTATTGCTTTGATGCTTGACTCAAATCGGTGTTGAATTATATATCCGTATGTTTATTTTCTTACATAAAATAATCACTTCTAAAATCTTCTTAATTATGGCTCTTTTTGTTCTGGCTATAGAGCCTTCTTCTTTTCCTCTTCTTCCTTCCCTCATCACAGGTAAAATTCTTCTTTTATTCTTCAATATTGTTTCTATTTTTCTTGAATTTTTGTTTCGATTTTTCCTACTAAACGCCAGAGTAAATCTCGTCTCTCTGATTTTGTTATTTTCTTATCTTTCTCATGATTGGTAGGCAAAATAGACATTTCATAGGATAGGAGGAAAAAATGTCAATTCTTCAAAATTGGGAAAGGTATTTGATTTTATAGCAAAATTAGAGAGGAAAAATGATTTTTACCCATAATTTAAGGGATCTTTTTTTTTGGATAAATCTAATTATCTAAGGACCAAGTCTTAAGTGATAAAACATCAGAGAAATTTTCTTTTAAACAAAAGTGGTAATAATAATAAAACGGTCTAAGACGTAAAAAAGGATATTTTAAAGTATTTTCAATTTTTCAAATATAATAATTTAGTTTGTAAAGCTAATGAGATTTTCTATGACTGCGCGTAATTAGATTTACTAGTCTAATTATACGGAGGAGAATATTGAATTTTCTTATGATAATGTCCAGTAAGCTGATTTCCAACACAAATGCTAAAAGCTATGTCCGACTTTTGTGGTACAAAAAAAAAAAAAAAGTTAAACCAAAATAACACTAAAAAAAAAAAGTAGGTTTCACGCATGAATTTTGTGCGCGAAAGGACCAAACTGTAAAGTTATCACTTTGGTCCTTTCATGCATAGAATTCGTGCATGAAAGATGGCAACATAAGCTGCCCCTTCTCCTTCCCCACCACGGTCCCCCCATTTCAAAAAAACAAAAAATAGTGAAAATCTAATAAGGGGGTGATGGAAATCACATGTAACACACGCATAAAATATTAATAGATTCCAATCAATCATAAAATTGATACATATTTCTTAAAGGGAAAACATCACTAATTGCCCGCCCAATCCAAACTAATTACTCGTCCATGCCCCTCTCAAACTATTTTCGCCTCTACCTAGCCCAGTCCAAACTAGTTACCCGATGTGCCTCCCTCGCCCAAACTCTTCCTCCATGATATTATTGCAATATATTTATATATCATGACGGTATCATGGAGGACTAAGAGAAGGACTGAAGCAGTCCTCCATGATACCGTCTCAGTATATTTATATATCACGATGGTGTCATGGTCCTGAGGAGTGTCTCATTGAAGGACTGAAGCAGTCCTCCATGATACCGTCTCAGTATATTTATATACCACGATGGTACCATGGTCCTAGGAGTGTCTCATCAAGGATCGGTTCCTTCATGATACCATTGCAGTATATGTATATAAGACGATGGTATCAAAAAGATTTTTTTTATTTTTTTTAGAAAAGTGTGTCATTTTTAATAAATAAACATGATCATTGTTGGAAATAATAATTCAAAATTGTTGGAAACCAAAATTAGTTAGGATTTGATATTTTAATTCATGTCCAATTAGGATTTATAATCAAATTAGTATAGGAATAGGTTTTCCTGTTTTTAGTTAAAGTAGGTTTTATATTATTATAAATAGGGTTGCTGCTAGTTATTTTATATTGTGGAGATTGTAGAAAGCATTTAGAGATTCATAGAGTTTATCAATAGAATATTTTCCTTCAAATTGGTATCAGAGCCTGTGTGAGATTCGACCAAAGCCTCGTGTGAGATCCGACACATATAAAAGAATATGGATATTCCCTATTTACCAAATTGTCCCGTTTTTGTGTTTGATGGCAAAAATAATTTTGAGAGTTGGTATCAACAGATGAAGAATTTTTTCAATGTTGTTGGACTATGGTCCATTATTGATACAGGGTTCGTGAAAACCCCAGAAGGCACAATATTGACCGGTGAAGCAGATAAAGATTTGGAGAAAAATAGACAATTGGATTATAAGGCACGTTTCTACCTTGACAAAGAAGGTCGAATTGCATGTGTACAATAAATTTTTACATGAAAAGTCGGCAAAGGAGGCTTGAAAAATTTTGGTGAATTCACATCGAGGATCCATAGACATACGAAAAGTCAAATTGCAAGAGCTTAGAAGACAGTACAAGTTGGCCCGAATGAAACCTACAGAGTCTGTCAAAGTATTCTTTACAAGAGTTATTGATATTGTCAACGATATAACGACTAATAGAAGCATTAGATCAAGTTAAAGTTGCTGAAAAAATATTGCGGTCCTTGAGTATAAAATTTCACACTAAGAAGACGGATCTTGAGGCAACCAAAGATCTTAGCACTTTAACACTTGATGATTTAGAAGGTGAACTAGTGACATATGAGATGTCCCTGAATTAACAGACAACTGAAACAGTTGATAAGGCATTGCAAGCAAAGGTGAATCAACCTAAAGAAAAAGAAGAAACATCAAATCTGACTGAAACAAACCAACGAGGTCACAATTTCAGAGGTAGAAGACGAGGTGGTAGAGGTGATTATCGAGGCCGTCGTAGAGGTAATTTTTCCTATCAATAGAGAAATGATAATAATTTCAGGAGGGAACAACAGAGTAATCAAAATTTTCAAAGACGTGATAAATCAAATGTTAAGTGTTATAATTGTGGAAAATATGGACATTATCAACCTGATTGTTGGTTCAATGAATCTGAAAATAGGGACGAACATGCAAAGATGGCTGAAAATTATGGAGATAAACAAGAGACATTATTGTTTTCTAGCTCCGCGACCGAAGAAAATAAAGGGAATGGATGGTTTATTGATTCTGGTTGTAGCAATCATATGTCTGGAAATAAGGAATTATTTGTTGATCTGGATGAATCATTTAAAGCTACAAAAGAAGACTTGGCAATAATGCAAAGGTGCCTGCTGTTGGAAGGGGAAAAATTCCAATTACTTCGAAAAATGGATCTTCTCATTTTATATCTGAGGTATATTATGTTCCGAGTCTTCATCACAATTTATTGAGTTTGGGGCAACTAACAGAAAAAGGTTATGATTTGCGTTTTAAGTACGGAATGGGAACTTTCAGTGATGATAAAATAGGACTAATTGCAAGAATAAAGATGAATAATAGTCGTTTATGGCCTCTTTATCTCAATTGTGGTGATTTACCTTGCTTTAGTTCTGTGAATTGTGATGCTTGGTTGTGGCATCTACGCTTTGGGCATCTGAATTTTGGGAGTTTGAATTTTCTTGCAAGAAAGAATTTGGTTGATGGTTTGCCTTCTATTGATTTTCCTGACAGAAGGTGTGAGTCTTGTATTTTGGGAAAGAAGTATAGAGAACCTTTTCAAAAAGGCAAAGCTTGGAGGGCTAATGCACCATTGGAGGTAATCCACTCAGACTTGTGCTCAGTTGAAGTTCCTTCTTAGTAAGTATTTTATTACTTTCATCGATGATTTCAGCCGAAAGACTTGGGTATATTTTTTGAAAAATAAATCTGATGCATGTGAAGTTTTTAAGAGCTTCAAGGCTTATGTAGAGAAGCAAAGTGGATATTTTATTAAGACATTGAGAAGTGATAGGGGAACTGAGTTTCTTGTGTGTGATAATTATTTGAAGAAGTATGGTATTAAGCATCAATTGATAGCTAGATATAATCCTCAACAAAATGGTGTGGCTAAAAGGAAAAATAGAACAGTGATGGATATGGTGAGATCTATGATGCATTCCAAAAATATTCCTACAGATTTTTGGGCAGAAGCTGTTTCTTGTGCAATTTATGTTCTAAATAGGTGTCCTACTCGATCTAATTTTGGAAAAACTCCACAAGAAGTTTGGACAGGTAAGAAACCAAGTGTTTCTCATCTAAAAGTATTTGGTTGTCTTGCTTATGCTCATGTTCCTAATGTTTTGAGAAAGAGATTCGATGATAAGGCAGAAAAGTGTATTTTTATTGGCTACAGTCATGAGACAAAGGGTTACAAATTATTTAATCCAGATACAGGAAAAATAATTATTAGCAGAGATGTTACCTTTGATGAGCAGAGTGCCTGGGATTGGTCAAAGAAGGATCCTAAACCTTCCACGTCTCAACCAATAATTCCAGTCATTGAGGAAGGAAGTTCTAGCAGACATCAAGAGGAACAAATAGTGCAACCTGTTCAAACAGAGACATCCAATCGCCCGCAAAGACATCACCATTTACTAGCCCGTTTGCAAGACTATGTTGTTGGCAATGATAATGACTTATCCGACGAAGATATTGTGAATTTTGCTCTATTTGCAGACTGTGATCCAGTTACTTTTGAGAAAGCTGTGAAAGATGATTGTTGGATACATGCAATGAATGAAGAAATTCATGCTATTGAGAAAAATAACACATGGGAATTGACTACTTTACCACCTTCAAAAAGGCCAATTCGAGTCAAGTGGGTATACAAGACCAAATACAAATCAACTGGAGAAGTTGATCGCTTTAAGGCAAGATTAGTTGTTAAAGGATACAAGCAGAAAGCAGGTATTGATTATTTTGAGGTATTTGCACCTGTTGCAAGACTTGATACAATTCGTATGATTATTTCTCTTGCTGCCAATAATTGTTGGAAAATTTATCAAATGGATGTGAAATCTGCCTTCTTGAATGGTGTTCTTGAGGAAGAAGTGTATGTTGAGCAGCCTGCCGGGTATGTCAAAAAGGGTCAAGAAAATAAAGTTAACAAGTTGAAGAAGGCGTTATATAGGTTGAAACAAGCTCCTAGAGCTTGGTATACTCGTATTGATTCTTATTTTACTGAACATGATTTTCATAGATGTCCCTACGAGCATATACTATACATCAAATTCAATTCTGATGGAGACATTCTCATCGTGTGTTTATACGTGGATGACTTAATATTTACTGGCAATAATCCCAAACTAATTTCTGAATTTAGGGAGGCCATGATTAGACAGTTTGAGATGACTGATTTGGGACTAATGTCTTATTTCCTCGGCATTGAAGTTTCTCAATTGGAAGGTGGAATTTTTATCTCTCAGAAAAAATATGCTGGTGATATTTTGAAAAGATTTAATATGGACAAATCCAAGCCAATTCTGCCCCTGTTGAAGAAAAATTGAAGTTGACTAAAAATGAAACTGGTGATTTTGTTAACGCTACATATTTTAGAAAATTGGTAGGGAGTCTAAGGTACTTGACTTCTACAAGACCTGACATTACTTATGGAGTTGGATTAATTAGCAGATTTATGGAGTCGCCTCGTCAATCACACTTGCAAGCAGCTAAGAGAATTTTGAGATATATTCAAGGTACGCAATCTGATGGCATATTTTATTCAAAGACCAATGATAGTAGTCTCGTTGAATTTACAGACAGTTATTGGGCTGGTGATATAATGCAAAGAAAAAGGACTTCTGGATATGCATTTTATTTGGGGTCTGGTGTATTTTCTTGGTCTTCAAAAAAGCAACAAGCTGTTGCTTTGTCAATAGCTAAAGCAGAGTACATGGCTGCAACAAGTAGTGCTACACAAGCATTATGGTTGAGAAGGATGCTTGAATTTCTTCAACACAAGCAAGATAGTCCTACAAAAATATTTTGTGATAGCAAGTCTGCGATTAAGTTAACAAAGAATCCAGTTTTTCATGGACGCAGCAAAAACATTGACATTAAATATCACTTCATTCGTGATTTGGTTCAAGATAAGGAGATAGTTGTTGATCATTTCAAGACTGAAGAACAAGCTGCTGATGTTTTCACAAAGCCACTGAAATTGGAGTTGTTCATAAAGTTGAAGATGATGCTAGGCATGGTCAAGTTTGAAGATCTTGGTTTAAGGGAGGCTATGTAGGAAATAAACCAAGAGTAGGAAGTTGTTTAGGATTTAGTTTATTTAATTCATGTCTAGTTAGGATTTATTTATCAAATCTATATTGGAATAGGTTTTTCTAGTCCTAGTCTATTTTGATTTCTAGTATTATAAATAGGGATGCTATGTCACATATTTTTATTATAGTGAGATTCAAAAGTTTTGAGTTATTAAGTAAAGTCTCATACCTTCTCTCTCTAGTTTGATAAATTTCTTTTATATAGCCATTGTTGAGTCTTCCGCTTGTGCTTATATTATTCCTTTGAGTATTTTTATTTCCTTCAAATTGGTATCAGAGCTTCTACGGTCCTGGTAGAAAATCAAAGAGCTTCCGCTGCCGGCGGGCGGCTATGACTCATACATGCCACCCGTCTGGCCAATGATGATGATGTTGGTAAACGTCGGGACAATGATATGCATGAAGAATAATCATGCTGAAAAGGACTGACAAAAACTATTGCAAGTTTAGAGATCAGATGAAAGAAAATATGCACAAGAGGAACGAACTGTCTTCTCTCCGTGCCTCGGAGAAGTGGGTTAAAAAAATTGAGTGTTGATGAGAAAGGGCATCAACAAATTGGAATGTTGGAGAGAAAGTGCTCCAACGATTGTAAATGTTGAAAAGAAAGTGCTTCAACAATTGAAGGTTAGTGAGAAAGTGCATCAACAAAATTGGAATGTTGGAGAGAAAGTGCTCCAACGATTGTAAAGGTTGAAGAGAAAGTGCTTCAACAATTGAAGGTTGGTGAGAAAGTGCATTAACAAAATTGGAATGTTGGAGAGAAAGTGCTCCAACGATTGTGAAGGTTGAAGAGAAAGTGCTTCAACAAATTGAAGGTTGGTGAGAAAGTGCATCAACAAAATTGGAATGTTGGAGAGAAAGTGCTCTAACGATTGTGAAGGTTGAAAAGAAAGTGCTTCAAAAATTGAAGGTTGGTGAGAAAGTACATCAACAAATTAGAATGTTGGAGAGAAAGTGCTCCAACGATTGTGAAGGTTAAAGAGAAAGTGCTTCAACAATTGAAGGTTGGTGAGAAAGTGCATCAACAAAATTAGAAGATAGTGAGTGATGGTTGAAGAGAAAGTGCTTCAACAATTGATGGGCTGGAAACAAGTGCTTCAACAATTGGAAGATGGTGACAAATGCATCAAGAATCAGATATACAATTTTGAATTACGGGAGAATGTTGGAAATAATAATTCAAAATTGTTGGAAACAAAAATTGGTTAGGATTTGATATTTTAATTCATGTCGAATTAGGATTTATAATCAAATTAGTATAGGAATAGGTTTTCCTGATTTGAGTTAAAGTAGGTTTTATGTTATTATAAATAGGGTTGCTGCTAGTTATTTATATTGTGGAGATTGTAGAAAGCATTCAGAGATTTATAGAGTTTATCAATCGAATATTTTCCTTCAATCATTCATAATACCGTCTCAGTATATTTATATATCATGATGGTATCATGGAGGAATAAGAGAAGGATTAAAACATCTTCCATGATACCATCTCAGTATATTTATATACCATGTTGGTATCATAATGGGGGACATCTCGGATAAATACTTTTGATTTTTTTTCTAGGAGTACGAAAGTAATGGGGGTATGAGCGGGTAATTATTTTGGTTTGAGGGGACATGCGTGATCTTTTCCCTTTTTTAAAGCTAGAAAGTAAATTCAAGAAAATCAGGTTTTTCTTTCTGTTGTGTGACCCCAATAATTATCGGACTCAAACTTATAAGGCAAGGATATTTTTTGAACTTCTGTTCGTTGTTATTGGAGGATATTTCTGTTAACTAATATTTTTGTAGTTAATTATGTGGTTTCTGATACTCCAAGTTAAATAAAGACTTGTTACTTGAATGGACAAAAATATTTGGATATCCGCTCAATTTCACATATTTTAAGAGCATCTTTGACCCTTTTTCACTTATTAATTAGCTAATTAGGTTAACTGGAGGCTCCAATTAAAATAAGGATGTATTTGGATCAACTATTGAACAGTAAGAGATATATGAGCTAAAATACTAATTAAGGGCATATTTGCGTCATTTCGAATACTTTAAGGACATATTTGGACCTTTTCCGTTCTTTTAAATTTCATTTTAGTTGTGCCATGTCAAACAAACCCCGAGTGAATCACAGGTGTAAATCTATAGATAATTTAAAACTAGGTATAGAAAATCTTATGTGACACCTTTCTATGGTCTCCATTGACATTTATCTTTTTTCTCCTTTTTTTTTTTTTTGAATTTTTATGAGTTTTTTCTACATAAAAATTCAGATAAATGACGTTAAAAAGGCCTCGCAAAAATGAATGCACCTACAGCTAAATTTTAGTACATCCGTTAAGATTAATGAAGAATTGAAACAGATTAAAGAAAATGGAAGATGAAAAGACTAAGGGCCTGTTTGTCCATAGATACCAAAAAAATTTCACTTTTTTTGAAATTTTGGAGTTGGAGTTATGTTTGGTCATAGTTTTTAAAATTGTAGTTTTTGTTGAAATGTAGTTGTAAAAAAGTTATTTTTTTTTAAAAATAACTTTTTTTTTTTTTTTGTTTTTCGAATTCCAAGTTGTATTCTGAATTCTTTTAGCCAAACGCTGAAAAGTAAAAAAAGTGAAAAAAAATTTCAAAATAAAATGAATATTTCTTATGGCCAAACGCCCACTAAAGCCTTTCAATTTCTAAAACGGTTTACTTTTAGCATATAAAACAAAAAGATTGCAAAGATCCTTTTCTTGTCATATCAGTAATAGTGGCCCAGTCCTAATGTTAATTCAGCTCTAGAGCCTAGAGGTAATATTTTTCTCCCATGTTATTTTTGTTTTCGTTTTCTTTGTGATTAAATTAAATATTTTTCTTTTTATTATTTGGACCGTAATTGACATTTGATGTACTCATGAAACTAAGCCATGAGCAAAAGAATTTCTATTTTTTTCTATTATATATAAGAGCGGTGGAGGGACGAACACGGTTGTCCCTCCTTGTACCAACCGCTTCAAAAATTATACACTTAATGAATTTTTATATTAAAAGCTATATAACTTGTACTCTTTAACCAACTACTTTTTTATCCCACATAGACATATGTCATAGTACTTAATATTTATTTTCTTTTTATGTATACACGTATGCACTTATTTATTTCCTCGTGCACATTTACTTGTTCACTTTTGACTTTTCACGGCCAACCGCTTCAAAAATTGTACACTTAATGAATTCTTATGCTAAAACTATATAACTTGTACTCTTTAACTAACTACTTTTTTAACCCACATAGACATATGTCATAATACTTAATATTTATTTTCCTTTTATGTATACACGTATGCACTTATTTATTTCCTCGTGCACATTTACTTGTTCAATTTTGACTTTTCACGTTCTTTAGGAATTAATAAATCCCACGTAGACATATGTTATAGTACTGAATAGTTATTCTCTTCTCATGTATAGATGTATGCACTTCAATTTTAATTCTTCGACACGCATTTATTTCCTCCGTGCACTTTTACTTGTTCACTTTTGACTTTTCACGTTCTTGCTGAATGTTTATTTTCTTCTCATGTATACATGTATGCACTTCAATTTTAATTTTTCGACACATATTTATTTTCTCCATGCACTTTTACTTGTTTAATTTAGACTTTTCACGGTCTTTAAGAATTAATAAATGAAGTACTCTCTCCGTCCCATATTGCATGGCCAATTTACTTGATTTTTTATGTTCTTTAAGAATTAATAAATGAAGTACTCCTTTCGTCCCATATTACTTGGCCACATTACTATACTCGACTTTTCACATTCTTTAAGAATTAATAAATGAAGTACTCCATTCGTCCCATATTACTTGGCTACATTACTAAAAATATATGTCTATTTTTCTATTCTATATATTTCTTATTTTCTATCTATTATATATAAGTGTGGTGAGCGGACGAAAATAACATAAAATGCTTGTACCACAAGCTTTACAAATTGTACACGCAATGAATGCTTGTATCAAGAGCTATATAAATTGAATACTTCAATCAACTACTTTTAATTCCATGTGGACAATAAATTGTACACTTAACATCAATTAAACAAATACGCATAATTCTTGAATGGCCTATGAATTCGGATACGCAATTTCTAAATTTTATGAAAAGTAATTTATATATATAAAAAAAACATAAAAAATAATATAATATAAATTATAATAATTGAGAATTTAAAAAAAAAACAAATAGATAGCGGTAAAACAAAAATCTTGCTTGACTCTCAAAATTCAAACTGTATCACATAAATCGAATAAAGAAAGTATTAATTAATGTAATACATATTTTCAGCGTTTAAAATTATTTAATTAATATATTGAGTTAATTTAGTGTAAATATGCAGATAAATATTTACTCATGTGACCCATTAGAGGATGTACTTTTCCAGAAAATACGAGCGTCCCCTAATTAGGATTAGTTAGGATAATAAGAGCAATAGGTAAACATATATCACACGCTGAGTGTTTAAACTAAATCAATGTACTGCCTCTCTTCTCCCTCTTATTACGTTCTTTAAGAATTAATAAATGAAGTAAAATCAGTAATTAATGTGAAGGGTAAAATAAGAAGAAGAAAAATTTCTTTGTCTTGATATGTTAACATGGACAATTACTTTTATCCTCATTTTCATTCTTTGTCAATACTTTACTTATCTTACTTTTCTTTGTATTCTCTGATTATTGTTTCTTTACATTTATAAAAATGTATTATTTCATATTTCATTTCGGAATTAAAATTTGGTGATTTGCGATATATATCTTTCTAATTTTGATTTCTCTGTAACAATTCATTTTATCTATAATTGTTAATATAAGAAATTATAATGTAACTAATTTTTTTTGATTAATTTAATAAAATATTTTATTAGTTTTGCTTTTAAAAAATTCAATATATACAACACAATGGTTCTTATGTTTGAATCTGAACAATTAATTAATTGAGATAGATATTAACTTGTCGGTATACATATAAAATATTAAACAATTTAAAAGAAAAAATCTAGAATCAAAATATTATGTTTCCCTCACCTTCATACTAATTTTATTTTTCACATCGACGAACAACTTTCATTGTCATGATAATGAGAAATTTTTAAAAATTATTTACAAAATACAAACCTTAAAGACTGGTTAATTAAAGTGAATAAACATGTTTGGCCCGTGCATCGCACGGGCATATATGGCTAGTTTTTTTGTATATAAACGCGAAAGTAGTACGAACACAGCATCTAACAGTTGTACAAAAGGTAGTATTAGTTGTACGGAAGGGTGTTCCTGAAATCACGTTTTCCAGCCACGTGTATAGTATTATGAAAATTTTCAAACATTTCTCCCCTCTCACTGGATTTCCTTTACCAATTTATCTAATTTCCTTCGCCACCTTCTTCCTCGCTTCTCCTCCTCCTCCTCTCTCAATTACGTGTGTTTCATTGAAACATCTTTTGACTGGAAACAATATCAAAATGAAGTTGTGACAAACTAATCGCTTAGCAACTTCAAATTAACACAAGAAATAAATAATTTTCTTATGGTTTACTTTGGAATTGAAGCTGCAAGAAACTTCATTCCCCTGCTCTCGAGCTTGTGAGATTATATGCAGTTCTTTAAAATGATGTTAATCCGTAATCCTTAAATAAAATTGCATATAGATAAAGTTTTGATTTTGACTATGCTACTTCAAGAAGGTTTTCTTTTACGGCTTATGTTAAAATGTGTTGATGTTTCTTTCATGCTCTTTACGGTTGAAAATCAGCAATTGAAATTGGTTTACCTGAACTGCACAAGTAAAGAAATTTCCGGCATTTACAGTGAAAGTGAAACAACATGGACGAGACAAGGGTAGCTATTGTTTGAACTGATTTCGGCCATTTTATGAGGGTGAGGATGATTGTCAAACAATGGAACACAGAGCATGGATAATAGTCTTTAATAAATGTTTGTAACTTACTTTTTCACTTATTCTGCATGTTTTCCCCTTAAGGTATAAACATGAAACAAACAGATTGTGACCTTATCAGTTTTTCTATAAGGTGGCTGGAAACTTAGTATCTGCAGGGCATCTGCTTACAGATTTCATATGTGCATGTTAAGCTAACATATAAATATTGCATTAGCTGAATTCTTACATGCACATGTGCTATTACTTTGCATATATTTTTTGTGATTTGTAATAATTTTTTTCATTGTTTGGTTCAGGCTTGAGAAGGAAAAGAGAAGGTTTAAAGTTTTTCAGTTGAATGATTTGTGTGATGAGACCAGAGAACCCTAGAGCACTCCATCACCTGGGGTTCACGGTCATTATGTTCGTTAACTTAGAGTTACTTTCAGCAACTTAGTATTGCTATTTTGATCCTAAGAATTTTTACGTGCATTTTTTCTCTGCATCATGTTTATGAATTAATTTACAAGCATCTTAAATAAAAGTTGAAATATATTATTATTCAAGATGTAATCTTTGATAGCAATATGTGTAGATTTAGCAGAACTTTTAGCAATTAGACACCAAGTAGTTGAAAAAATGAAGAAATAATTTAAGACTACTTAACCTAATGTGTTGATACATTGTGATAGAAAAATAAAACATCAGGTGATAATAGTTAAAACTCTGTAATGAATTTACGTTGTATCAAGGCTTGCAAAATTAGTATCAGGAAATTCTCTAGATTGATATCCTAAGCCACAATTGGCGTCACAAAATTAGACTATTTTATTATGGTTCAAAATCTTCCAAACTTCCATAAATTTTTTCAGGATCACTGATATATTGTTATCATGCCCATCGCAAAAGCGCAGGTTGATATTACTTTGTTGTATTCATCAGCTTGTTGCATTAACCTATTGCTAGCGTGAAAGCTGTTTGACGATTGTGATAAATACTACTATGGAGATCATGGTTCTTTAGAATGTTATGACTCTTGAGTATGGGGTATGACAACAACTTGGATTGTATAAAACAGGTATGTTACCTTTCCTTTTATTAATTGGTGTATTGGAGATGCATAGGACAGTTTTAACTGTACCTTGACTCTTAGTTTAAGAACTCAAGATAGCAATAACAAGATGGATTATACTTCAGCTGCTTTACACTATGGTGCTGGGCAAGCACATGATTAAGAACTTGAAGTATTTTCTAATAGTTTCAACTTAGTTTCCACTTGCTGCATTGATGTGTGAATTTTTATTTTTTTAAAAAAAATTGATTATCAAGGCAGAATTCATCGAAGGGTATAGTTATATTCAAAGATGGTTACAAGATAAGTTACTTTCTAGGAAATGATTCTTCGCTCGGCTAATCCAAAGTCATGGAAAGGCCTCTCAAGCATGAACGTAGTTTAAACTATATATTTACAATCCTTTGGCATCTTCAGTTCATCAGTTCTCATTGCTTCCTTGCCTATAAAATAAAAACTATTTATTTGTTTTTTGCAAAAAATTTCCATACGACCTTAATTAACACAAGCAGAAAAGGAGAGAGCTGAGGGAGATGTGAAATAACGACAGCAAAAGGAAAAGGGCCATGAATGCCAACCTTAAACAATCACATTGGAAGACAAAAACAAGAGTTTGATGCAGAGGCTGATACTCCTGAAATGGAAGTTAATAAGATGCGTCAACACATCAAGAACAATAGGTTCTTTCACATGGTGCCAACTTACTCATGCATATGCAGGTAGTTAACTAATCATCTAAATAACACTTTGTTTTTACATGGTATATATAACATCCATTTTTTTCATAGTTAATTAGTTGGATGTCATTTTGCCAATGCGTACACCTGATTTATTTGTCTCTGAAACTTAAAAACTATGTGTTGTATAACTTCATTTTTACAAGGTACATATATAATTCATTTTGCTTCATAGTTTAGTTGGATGTCATTGACCAATGTGTATGTCCAGTTTATTTGACACTGAAACAATGGGAAGAAGTGTGGGAATGGAGGGAATGACCATTTGTGCACGAACTTGTAGATGTTGAAAGATTTTCAGAATTTATCAAAAACATGTTGGTGTTTCTACTAAACTCTCCTACCCAGATTGCCTTCTATATTTCCTAATGGATTCCTTGTTCTATTGACAGTGTCCAAACCATGGGAATGATTTTCAAATTCCAAGGAAGACTAAAAAGTACCTTATCTGGGAGCATCTTATGAAGCCATTCAAGGAAAACTAAATAGAACCTTATCTGGGATCATCTTCTTCTTTTTTTTCTTTCAAGTTCATGTGTATTTGTGGTTGTGGATATGTCATTTTGTTGTTTAAGACTTCCACCACGTGTATTTGAGATTTCAGATGGAATATGGTTTGAAATGACTGGAACTTGCTTGCATTAATGTTAGAAGATATATATTTTTTCTTTGATAAGGAACGTTAGAAGATATATTTAGTCTTTGAATTCCTCTTTGTTTTATACCTTATGTACATGTTATGTACAATACAATGACAATCACAATTTTTTGAAAGACTTTAACTAAACTAAAAATAAAATTAACCATGTTGGGCCCATGCATAGCACGGGCATACCTTGCTAGTAGTACTTAAGAGATGCATAATGCCCTTCTCTTGACTTTTTCGTCACTCACTTCCTGTCACAACAATTTATTTCTCCTTTTCTTGTTTGTCATCTCTATTTCATTTCTATTCTGACATCTTTATACATGTACATTAACCTTGTTAATAAGAATAACCAAAATAATCTTAGGGACACCTGCCTACCACTTCCTAAAATCTAAGACTGAAAATTTATGGAAAACATAAAACTTTAAAAAAACGAAAACTTATTCCTGAATTGAGCTATATATACGATACAGATTTTTTGTCAAGGAATTCCTAAACAACCTAATACTTTTGTTGCTTTGATGCTTGACTTGAATCGGTGTTGAATTATATATCCGTATGTTTATTTTCTTACATAAAATAATCACTTCTAAAATCTTCTTAGTTATGGCTCTTTTTGTTCTGCTTATAGAGCCTTCTTCTTTTCCTCTTCTTCCTTCCCTCATCACGGGTAAAATTCTTCTTTTATTCTTCAATATTTTTTATATTTTCCTTGAATTTTTGTTTCGATTTTTCCTACTAAACGCCAGAGTAAATCTCGTCTCTCTGATTTTGTTATTTTCTTATCTTTCTCATGATTGGTAGGCGTTAACAAAATATAAATAGTAAATGAGATTGATAACGATGAAGGCAAAATAGATATTGCATAGGATAGGAAGAAAAAAATATCAATTCTTCAAAATTTGGGAAAGGTATTTGATTTTATAGTAAAATTAGAGAGGAAAAATAATTTTTACCCATAATTTAAGGGATCTTTTTTTTTTTTTTTTTGGATAAATCTAATTATCTAAGGACCAAGTCTTAGGTGATAAAACGTCAGAGAAATTTTCTTTTAAAAGAAAGTGGTTAATAATAATAATAAAATAGTTTAAGAGTTAAAAAAAGGATATTTTAAAGTATTTTAAATTTTTCAAATATAATAATTTAATTTGTAAAGCTAATGAGATTTTCTATGACCGCGCGCGGTTAGATTTACTAGTCTAATTATATGGAGGAGAATATTGAATTTTCTTATGATAATATCCAGTAAGCTGATTTCCAACACAAATGTTAAAAGCTACCTATACACCTTGCCTACATTTCCTTATATTCTGAAGGCGATAGATTATTTATCCATCACTATTTTTGTTTGTTAGGCTGTGGATAGCCCATGACTTTGCTGCTATTTCTAAGAGAGAAAAAAGTCTCTATATACTGGAGCCCGAAACTTTTTTAACCCAAAAAATAACGTTTGGAACCAAACTAACCCTTTAAAAAAAAAAGAACCAAACTAGCCTTCACGCACATAATCTGTGCGTGAAAGGCGTAACAAAAACCCACCAGAAACCTCCCATTTCTAGCATACTCTTCTCTTTCATTTCCTCCATTTTCACCCTTTCAACACACTTTTGCACTCCCAAAAACATGTCTCAAAGTTTTGAAACTTCAAAGTTTGCTATACAACCCGATATTTGTGAATGTGGTTATTACTGTAAACTAAAAACATCAAAGACCCAAGATAATCTGGGTAGCCTTTTTTGGCGTTGTAAAGTACCCGAAGTAAGTGTTTTTACAATTTTTAGTGTTTTTTTTTTCACGTTATCCATATATTTTACTTTAAAAAACTAATTTTCTTGTAATGTTTATAGGATATGGGCGGTTGCAAACACTTTCGGTGGGAAGATAGCATTCACGTGGATAAAACGGTGGCGGCGAAGTTTAAAAATTCACTTTTTGATAGAGATATCGCGACTTCACGTATCTCTAGAAATACCGCTAAGTTAGACTCGCAATTTAAGATTGTGGAAGCTGAAGAAAAAATTAGACTTTTGGAGGTCTTGCTCACCGGTTCCGAAAAAAAATGAATTTTGCTCAATGCTAACCTTAGAGACGCTCAACACGAGAAAATAGCTTTCAAAGAAAAACTTAAATTGTGAAAGATTATTTGTGCTATCTTGTTGTTGAGATTATTTGTGCTATCTTGTTGTTGTTTATTATTTATATGTATTTTGTTTATCAAGTTTAGTATTTCTATGGATTATGTTTTTTACTAGTTGTACCTTTTCCCCAATAATGTAATCCGCACCCTTTATGTACTAATTTATTTGTGTTTCTTTGTTAAATTGTCAATTAATAATAGACTTTAACAATAAAAGCAAATTAAAAATATGCCAAACTAATTCAAATTGATGACTTCATCATAAAATAAAAATACAAATTAACAGCCTTAGTCCGAAACTTAAATGACCAAATCTAAGACAGTGAGCCTAAATAGACCCTAATCGTCATCAGAATAGAAGTACTCAATAACGTCCTTAGAACGATATTGGCGGTCTCTTAGCACACATCTTTTTTCAGGAGATGTTAGTTCTCTACCGGTTGATGATGTTTGTTCTTTGGCTAACGGTAGCATGTCAAATCTACAACGTCTTGTCAGCATTCTGTTGCTTTCTTTTCTATTCCTTTGTACGGCAAACTCGCAAGTTTCTGAACCTACTCGAGGCATGGTTATTGATTACCTTGTTGGGACTGGAGCGTTGAGATTTTCCAAGTCACGAACAAGACGTTCTGATTCGACAAGCCGATGTGACCATTCTCGGTGTAACCCGCAATAATATTCTCGCGAGTCTGAATATTTCACACTACAGAAATCATCAGTACGCTCTATAAGAAGGTGTGGATTCAATTTGTCTAGTTTGAAATCACTGTTATCACTCGAAAAACTGCTATGATTTGAACTCTCATCATCACTGCTATTTGGTTCTTTTGGAAGGAATAAAGACCAAGCTGCGTTTCTGTAACGACCCGTTTGGTCGTTTAGCACTTTTATGCCTAATATCTC
>NW_026714826.1:0-21628 GCF_029784015.1 Lycium ferocissimum | reverse complement strand
ATATTCACAATATCATAATCAATAATCTTCATCAACCATACATTATTCAATTCTCCTACTTCCATTTCAAGGGCATCCATAACCATGGTCATAATACCACATTACATTCATCCACATATAATGTTTCTCCCATATTCTTAATATCATTTACAACATAACTATACTCGTAACATATCAAGAATCATAATTCATTTTAAGCTACTACTCAAAAATGTCACTAGTCTCATATTTGTAACCCATCTTCTACCTCCTTCCATAATCCAAGTCTTTCAACCTCTCAATACTCTAAATAACATGAATTTATCATAAAACTTACCTTTGGTTATGTGAGAACGGTCTTTGGATGGAAATACTTCACTTGAAGAAAAACCCTAGCTTCAATCCAAAGAGTTTACTTGACTCCAAGCAACCCTAGAGAGGTTCTTGCACTTGATTCCCTTGGTTTGATGAAGTTGATCCTTGATTTCCCTTGGATATGAGTGGGTATGGTGTGGAGAGAGTTCTAGAGGTTTCTTAGGGTGTGGAGAGAAAATGATAAATGAAATAATGAACTTGGGCTTTCTTTTATAAAACTTAAAATCTGTCCCGACCGAGATCTACGGCCTATTATACGGACCGTATGATTTATACGGTCCGTATAAAGGACCGTACATTTCCTCCAGAATCTCATCTTCCCTGGGAGAATTCTACGGACAGATGTACGGGCCGTATCTTTTATACAGTCCATATAGAGGACCGCACAATTCACAATTTCCCGAAACTTGCCCTCGTCGACCCGTTTGATCTCCAATCCTTATGGAACCTTCTTAACACTTGTTTAACACTTCATTAACAATCTAAGGGGCACTATAACTCTTCTTCAGGAGATCATCGAGTCAACATTAACTCGGTGCTTTACAAATCCTTTCCGATACACAACGTATACCTCGCCCTTCTTGACGAACTTCCTTCTCTTGCGTCAAACGTCTTTGAAATCTTAAATAGAACCATTAAATCCCACTTCTTACTTGTAGAAACATTGTATTCATCTCACCCAATGTTAGTCTATCTATCGTATGACGACATGAAATTTTTCGAGGTGTAACAATAACATGCCCTAAAAAGGTCACCGAATTCAACCAAAATTCACACTTAGAAAATTTGGCGAATAACTCTCGAATTTGAAGAACTCTATGAACAGTACGTAAATGATTCACATGTTCTGCCTCGGACCGAGAATATACCAGGATATCATCGATGAACACAATCACAAATGAATCTAGGAAAGGCCTGAACACATTGTTCATTAAATCCATAAATACTGCCGACGCATTAGTTAGCCCAAATGACATTACCCGGAACTCAAAATGGCCATATCTTATTTTGAAAGCCGTCTTAGGAATATCCTTCTCCCTAACTCTCACCTGATGGTACTCGGATCTCAAATCTATTTTTGAAAACTATTTGGCACCCTGCAATTGATCAAATAAGTCGTCAATCCTTGGAAGCGGATATTTATTCTTGATTGTCACTTTATTCAGTTGCCGATAGTCAATGCACATTCTCAAGGATCCATCTTTCTTCCTCACAAACAACACGGGTGCTCCCCACGGGGAAGAACTAGGCCTAATAAAACCTTTTTCAAGCAAGTCCTTCAATTGCTCCTTCAATTCTTTTAACTCTGCGGGAGCCATTCTATAAGGAGGAATGGATATGGATTTGGTATCCGGTAGCACATCAATAGAAAATCAATCTCTCGTTCAGGAGGGAGGCCTGGAAGTTCATCCGGGAATACATCCGGAAACTCATTCACTACTGGGACAGACTGAAGAGATGGCGATTCAGCTTCTACATCATGTACCCGAACTAGGTGGTAAATACAACCTTTAGCAATCATTTTCCTTGCCTTGAGATAGGAAATAAACCTACCTCTCGGGGATGCTATATTTTCTTTCCATTCCAAAACTGGTTCTCCCGAAAACTGGAAGCGAACCATTTTCGTTCTACAATCGACATTGGCCTAGCAAGAAGCCAACCAATCCATGCCCATGATAACATCAAAGTCCACCATTTTTAACTCATGTAAATCAATCATAGTACGATGGTCACAAATCACAACTACACAGTTTCTATATAATCGACTAGCTATTGCCGGTTCCCCAACGGGTGTCAATACCTCGAAAGGTTTGATTGACTCGAGTTTGACCCCAAATCGACTCGCAATATATGGAGTAACATATGACAGTGTGGAGCCCGGATCTATCAATGCATATACATCATGAGAAAGTACCGACAATATACCTGTGACGACATCAGGGGAAGACTCAAGATCCTGCCGTCCAGCCAAAGCATAAATACGGTGCTGAGGACCACTAGAACTGGGAGCTCTCCCTCTACCTCTACCATGGCTGACTGGCGCCTGTGAACCTTGCCATGTCGGACGTATAGATGATGAATACCCAGCTGCCTATCTCGAAGGCTGGACCCTACCCCTACCACCAATCGAGGGGCAATCACGCATGATATGGCCTGGCCGACCACATGCTTCCTTGCCTAAGATTCAAGAACTTATCAGCCCTAGCCCGCCGAACTTCTGGAGGCAAGTAATGTCGGAGGAAGGCATCCACAAATTCCTGCCACACCGGGGGAGGTGCATTAACTCCCCTTGAAGCCATCCAAACCGTATACCAATGAACCGCGACATCCCGGAGTCTATAGGATGCTAACTCTACCGATTCAATGTCTGAAGCATGCATTAACCGAAGTGTCCTCAACATCCCATCAATAAAGCTCTGAGGGTCCTCATCCAGCTTTGACCCGAAGAATTTTGGTGGGTTTAAGCAAATAAAATCACAGGCTCTTGCACTAACAACCCTATCACCTTGACATGTACCTTGCCACTGGGCCTGAGCGGCAACCAACTGAGTGAGTAAATGAATGGCCTCTTTTACAGCCCGAAGCATCTGGTGGAGGAGCTGGGGCTGAGGCTCCCTTGTGCTCTTCTGAAATAGGCAATGAGTGAGAGGATTGATATTGAGACGCATTCTGGGACTCACCCTCCTCTATAACCGTTGGCGGTACTCTTTCAGCCCGTTTTCTGCCATTGTCTTGCCCTTTTGGGGCACGCCGTAGCTTCCTCTTTCTGCATTTCGAAATACATAATACACGGTTAAGGAAAGAGAAATCCTTATATCATGGCTCTATCGCATGATCAGAGAAGAAAGAAGGTCATTCATTTCCTAAAAATGCCCGTAGCATCCTGTTTATAAGTGTGGCGCCCAACACGCCCATAAATAAGACTCTACTGGAAACGGCTTGTAGACAAACCCTAGGACAGAACTTAACCGTCTGATACCACTTTTGTCACGACCCAACCGGAGGGCCATGACGGGCACCCGGTGCTAACCCACCCGAGCACCTTTCATCGTACAATCATCTTCACACCAAGGTGAGCCATATAGCCTACTCATGATTCCTATACATCAATAATACTAATCACATCGGGCAACGACACATTTATATCATCATCGACAACAATGCCCATATCTATATACACAAGCTGACGAGGTTAACAAAATAATATACAAAATATGAGCCGACAAGGCTACAAGACATCAAACATACACAACTGTCTACGAGCCTCTAAAAAGAGTATGTAACATCATATAGATGGGATAGGACCCCGCTATGCCTATATATACACAAAAGAATAGTACCCAAAAGCTACAGCTCCGAATGAAATGGAGCTCCTCTATGCAGTCTCTGAACAAGCAGTCTATGGGTCAAGTCTATCTCTCTGTCCATCTGCGGGCATAACGCAGCATCCACAAACGAAAGGACGTCAGTACGAATAATGTACTGAGTATGTAAAGTATAATCAACATCATAATAGAAGCATAATGAATGACATGAGATAGAGAAGTTATAAGATAATGAAGCCATTTATACCTCTAGCGTTGTTCATCGTATATACTTACCCCCTTTTCTAATGGGGAGCTTCCATTTCATACATTTATACTTGTAGTAATATTGTACCCGACCATAGAGGTTCGGTGTCTTACATACCCGACCATAATAAGGTTCGGTGTTATACGTACCTGGCCCTACCAAGGCTCAGTGTTATCCGTACCCAACTGCAGTGGTGTGCGCGCGATAGGTATCATACCCGGCCATATAAGCTCGGTGTTACAAATTAGTCATATATACTTATACACGTATACATACTAGTCCATAATTATCATCCACAACATCATTTTCATTACATCTTTCCTTAGGAGATCAACTATCATATAAAGGGGGCAATGGCATCGTGAAAATATTGAGAATCACGTACTTTAGTAATGCTAGGGATGGAGTCATCTGGGAAACATTTTGGAACCCATGAGAATGTATATTGCAAAGGAATCATGCCTTAATGTAAGAAGGGCTAGCCTTACATGCCTCGTCGTCTTCTTAACTACTTAATGTTCCCCGTTGAAGCTTGGAAAATCTACATTTAGAATGATTCATGCCATCATTAAGCCTTAATGATACTCTTAAATTTAACTAGAACAATTCATGATCTAACGAAAATTGGGCTGCATTTCCCCTATTTCATCAACTTCCACCATATTACAAAACAACACCCAAACAACCATAATAACATAATTAAGTAATCACATTACACTAAGCCTTCAATATTCATTCTCATGTTCAACCTATACTAACAACTTCATATCAACTTTTGCACATTTTCATACAATGCTTCCTCATCACCATTTTTAACTTACATAACAAGATTATACCCATATCACACTAAGAATCATGACTCAAGTTAGCTCACTACTCAAAAACATCATAAAAGCTACATTTAGAACTCATTTTCTACTTTCTTCTTCTACCCAAGTTGTTCAACAACCAAGCATTCATGATAACATGAAATGAGCATTAAAATTAACCTTTTATCTCATAAGAATGAGCTTTGGAGCAGCTATCAACTTATATGAAAACCCTAGCTTCAATACCCAAGAATTTCTTGTAGTCTACTAACCCTAGCAAGACTTCTAACACATGGGTATCTTGATTCTTGCCTCTTGATCTTTGTTTTCTCTTAGGTTGGAGTGTAATATGCTTGGAGAAGGGTTTGGATCTCTCAAGACTTGAGGAAATGTGGAAAAATTAAATAAAAGAACAAGGGTCTTCTATTTATACAAAAAAATAAAATAAAGCTACCCGATGGACTTATACGGACTATTTATACAGTCCGTATAATATTATACGGCCCAAATAAATGGACCGTATAACACCACCATGAAAATGTCCCTTTCTGTAAAGGTCATGTTATACGGACCCCCCTTATACGGACCGTATAAGTGGTCGTATAACTCACAGTTATCCGAAACTTTCTCTCGTTGATTCATTTGACTTCCAATCCTTGTGGAACCTTTTTGGCACTTATGTAACACTTCATTAACCGTAAAATAGGCCCTATAGCAGCCCCTCAAGATATTTCTAAATAAACATTAGCTCAATTATAGCGGAAACCTTTCCGAACACGACTTACATTTCACTTCCTTTAATAAACTAAATTCACACGTTCATATGATTTTGAAATCTTGTAGTATGCATCTTAAGCTATCTACTACTCTCCTTAATCTCATAAGAACTTCATGTTCATCTTAAGCTCACGTTAGCCTACTCACAAGGCAACAAAGCCGAAATTTCTGAGATGTAAAAAGTTTCCAGCGCAACAAACCGTTCATCAATACGACATTGGAGTAGGGAGTTATGGGCGTTTTAAAACGGACTACCAGAAGCTCGCGAACCTACGCGAAAATTCTAGAAATCATTTAAAAGCCCACCAATTTCAGCCCATTAGCCCCAAACCGAATTGGACTACTATATATACCCCTTAAGTCACCTAAATCATTTAATTTTTCACCATTTCTCATCTCCACACCTCTCTAGAACTTCCCACAACATTCATCCAATATCCAAATCCCCCTAAACATATCTCAAATCCTCTAGAACATTCCTCCAACTTTTACAACATGCACATATATTCCTACAAGTTTATAAGACAATTTTGGTCATTTCTATTTCATTTTTAACATTGCCTCAAGTCCTAGGAAGTCCTAGAAACTTCTCCAAACATATTACAACATATTTCCAAGCCCAAAACAAGGATCAAAGTGAATATAAAAGTGGTTAAGGGTTTCCAAGTGAGGTCTACACTTGTCTCCTCCTCTTGAAGATGTTTGGGTGAGTATTTTTAAGGATAAGTAACCATAGGATTGAAGTTTTCTTAAATTTTGAGGTAACATTTCATATTAGTTTCATGTTTATGAGTTTGTTTGGTAATTATGTTAAGATTTGAGGAGAAGAAAAATTGGAGAAAAAGCTCAAATATGAATTTGATGATATCTTGAGTTGTGAATTAACTTGAGTTATAATTATTAGTATGTTTTGAGCATAATCTTGTTATGAGGGATAATAAAGATGTTAAGGAATTGTCGTATACGAGTGTATAAAGGGTTGTATGAAGTTGTTGTTATGGATTGATTATGAAAAGAAGTTTTGGGATTGAATTGAGTATAGTTTGAATGTAATCTTTTGATTATGGAATTGTTGATGTTTTATTGTGCTTTGGGAGTTGTTTTGAAGATTGGAGGGAGTAGAAGATATAGGGGAGATGCTGCCCGAATTTCGGTAGATTCTAAAGGGGTTTAATTTAAAGGCTTAAGATAAGCATATGACGATAAGCCTAACAATTATATGAATTCTCTTGAATGTAAATTTACGAGCTTGGGAGGATAAGCGTTAAGTAGTTAAGGAGACCAAAAAGGTAGGTTAAGGCTAGTCCCTTTCTTTCTAAAGGCATGATTATTTTCTTATGAACCCATACATGTTTTTCATAATATCCTTATTCCCAAAAGCTAGAAGTTCATGATTCTTAGAGTTTCTTATGATGCTAAAGATAAGTATGTTCCATGATGAAAATGATGATGATGATGATCCCATTTCTAGAGATTCCAAAGTATACAGTCTTGATGCTATTATGAGATTACTGAGTTTGTTTTATGAATTTCTTGATTTTACTCATTGTTTTTTATCTTACCTTATGATAATTGTTTCCGTCAAGGTAAGATACAGCAATGATGATTGTTCCATAATAAATCGGAGGTTACCCACCTTACGTCACTCCGATAGAGTAGAAATGTTTAATTGGGCTCTCATGCATGCTATATGTATTTATATATGTAACTTTTATAATATCGCGCCTACATGGCCGGGCATGATACTATATATATAACCGACCCTTAGTGGTCGGGCATGATACTACATACATAACCGACCCTTAGTGGCCGGGCATGATACTATATACAAATCGATCCTTAGTGGCCGGGCATGATATTATATACAAACCGACCCTTAGTGGCCGGGCATGATACTATATACATAACCGACCATTAGTGGTGGAACGCGGATACTATATACATAACCGATCATTAGTGCCCGGCATGATACTATATATATATATATATATATATATATATATATATAGCCTCGCCCGTGGCCGGCAGATACTTTATATATGTATAGATGAAAAAGTTTTTTTTTTTAAAAGCCAAGCATTCATGACATCCGCCTTAAAAAGGCATTCAGAGGCATAGGTTGTGTCACACCCCGGTCTTGATCAGGGTGTGATGGGCAACCGACCCCGTGTACGGAGCCGAGCGAACCCGCTAACTCTTATTACACATATGAACTCTTTGGATTCTTAAGACAAAATGAAGTAAAATACGTAGTAATTTTTTTTTGAAAATCTTTTCGTCATTTCTCACAGTAAATACAATGTGAAAACATGGGGGCTCTGTATAATAAAACACGTCAACCGGTGAAACTCTTTTTAAAGCTGACACCTTAGACCCACGACTCTGTCTGCAAAGTCTCTAACTGTAATCATGGACCATAGCACGTACATGCTGACTCAAAGAACTCTCCAGAGTGAGTGGAGCTTGCCAACATTGTCGGGACATCTTCTATAATGACTTCTACTCGTCCGGGGTACCGCGCGGCATGAAACGCGCCGCCCACAAGAAGGGGCGTCAGTACGAACAATGTACTGAGTATGTAAGGCATGAATAATAACATAGTAAAAAAAAAGGTATACATGAACAATAGCCGCATAGAACATAGAACATGTTAGGTCAAGTGAGCCGTGACCGTACATAGGCATCATATACTTGCGCAGAGAATATAGAACACATCATAGAATAGCAGAGTAACCTGTGCATATGAGTGCCCATGGGGGCGGATGCCATGCATGCTTACTTGGTCATATCAGGTCATAGCACCGCACGAGGCGGCTCGCCCACATAGCGCCGGAATACTCCGGCTCGCCATAAATCCCGCGTCCGGCATCCCGCGTCCGGATGATAAGCCACCGACTGTGTGGCAATGATACATAGTTCCTTCCCAATTCCCAAGTATACATAGTTCCCATCCCCCCAACCCTTGTTCATATTTAGCATGCAGGGGAACCCAAGGAAAATCATGTACTTATCGGAGTGACGTAAGGTCGGAATCCTCCGATCGCATTATGGATTAATCATGGACGCTTTGTCTCACCTTGGAGGAATGATAATCATAAGGCGAGACTATCAACATAGAACATAGCATAGCATATCGGGTCATAGACATAGCATATCTGACGTAATCATTGTCATCATAGAATCATAGTTGTCATAGAATCGTAGTCATCATAGAATCATGGCCATCATAGGATCATAGTCATCATAGTATCATAGGCATCATAGAATCATTGTCATCATAGAGTCATAGTCATCATAGAACCATAACCATCATAGAATCATAGCCATTATAGTCATCATAGGAACATAGTCGTCGTAGGATCTTAGACATTATAGATTCATAGTCATCATAGGATTATAGTCGTTGCTTAAATCATAAAAACTGGCAATATTGTAAAACTTAGTTTTTTAAAGAAAAATGTATATTTTGGAAAGCACTTGTAAACTTTTAGTAAAGAAAGAAAAATATTGTAAAGCTTAGTTTTTAAAGAAAGATGTATGTTTTGGAAAACACTTGTAAGCTTTTAGTAAAGAAAGTCATACCTTGGGGTCGAGGGTTTAGTTAAAAATAATTATTATTTAGCGGTAGGGATAATACCCAAAAATTTTATTGGTCATAGTGTAGAAATAAACCTAGTATAACCATAGACAGGGGTTCGGGGTAGTGGGCCCGCCTCGGTCGAATGAGGCGGCGTAGACAATTTACATGTAATACGTTTCATAGTATTGCTTATGAAAGCCTTAGAGTGATCGGGTCTTATTCTTTCACGTGCTAGGATGTTTCGACCTTTCTTACACCTTTCAGGCTCGTTGGTTCAATGTCACTGAATGAATAGTGACTATTTTTCAACCGCGGATTTCGGGAGTTAGAAAGGTTCCCGAGGCGCGAAACCGGAACTACATATCTAGGGCATGCCAAGAAAGAAATGCAGAGTCTTACATACCTTTTCCGCTTCTTGCCGGGCTCCAAATCTCCGTCCCAATCTCGCCAAAATTTTCACTTTGGTCAAGCTTACCAGACCTTACTATTCATGAGATTTGAAACTCAAATTTTGAATTGGTCCTTGTCTGCCGGAATTTCGGCAAAGACCTTCCCTGTAAATATACCATGCCACCAAGTTAAACTTGGCCGATTTAAATCAACCAACAACCCGGGAATGCAACCCGGCCAAACAACCAACAATCACATTAACAACTTCAATCAATATACTACTTTCTTCAAAGCTTTCCAACAACACCATTGTTTTCCACACATGCAAGAACTTTATATTCAATTAACATAAGCTCTTGTTTGCAATATGGAATCCACAATAACAACAACTAAACTATCTAATAACATCAATTGCCATAATTTGCCAAACCCTATACCATTCGGCCACCACCACAACTACAACCCATATTCTTACAAATTTCCCCCATTCCTTTACATTGCAATAACAACCAACACTTAACTAGAATTAATCCATTCTTACCATGAAACACAACACAATACACGGCCATGCACACACTACACATTATACGGCCAACATACAACAACATTCATGTTTCATGCATTTTCCTCCATTTCTATGCATTATAACAACACACGAACATGCTAAACACAATTAATTCTTCTCTTTAGCATAACCATGCACACGGCCCAACATGTAAGTATACTAATACCATGCAAGCTTCCATGTTCTCATGATTTCCACTCATTTCCATATACTATAATATACATGAACCCTTTATAACACATAAAAAGGAATGAAATCCTACCTTTGTTCTTCAACTTCTTCACTTGGCTAGGGTTGGAATTTTGTACCAAAGAGTGATTCTTTCCTCCCAACAACCATACCATGTTGAAGAGCACCCTCAAGTTAGTAGGAATGTAACAAGAAATAAATTTTTGGAATCAAATTTGGAGGCTCCATATTTTTTCTCCATGGCCGAATAGGCCATGGTTTCTCCCTTCATCTCTCTTTTTTTTTTTTGTTCTTGCCTTGGAGTGGAAGATGAATACATATATATATATAAGTCCTTAGGCATGTGAGGGGCACATGCCCCTCTCTAGACTTTTCTTGATTTTTCCTTCTTTTCCTTAATTTATTTCTAGAGTTTTCTTTTCTTTTTCCTTTGAATTTCCTAAAAGATGACTCATTTAATCATCCTTTTCCCTCACATGGCCAATATGGCAAATGACCATTTTGCCCCTCAACTTTCTCAATATTACCATTTTGCCCCTAGCCTTCCGCATTATTTCCACGGCCCATTTTGCGAATTTCTCTTCTTGCCCTTAGCCTTTCTCAATATTTCCGTCTAATAATATTCATAAACAGTATTCATAACCAACTTATGCACTAAAATAATTTTGAAGATGGTCTTGCCCTTAACTTCCCGCAATTGTCCTAAAATATTCCGACGTACAAAATGCGGGATATAACATCCTTCCCCTTTTGAAACATTCGTCCTCGAATGTTCAACTAGTCTTACAGGTCGCATAAGCACCTCGAGGGAGCTCTCTTTTCAAAGTTATTTTCCATCCTTCATATTAGCTCTTAAGTTATCCGATATCATCCTCTTTGTCATACTCTTCCTCTTCATACACGTCCATTTTCTGGCGTCGCACTACTCAAAGTTTGTGCGAACTCCTCATATTACCTTAAACATTATCCGGACTTCTATCCGCTCATTGTCGGTTTCCCCGACCTTACCAATTCACTTCAGAAAAGGGTCTCCTTAAAAGCTCAAGGGTTCATATTAAATACACTACCGCATCCATTGCCTATACCTTGTCCTTACATTTCTCTCACCTGCTTCCCCCCTTTTTGGGGCGCACCTATACCATTACTCATTTATACTTCGTCTCATATTCTCATTCCCAATCTCAATCTATAGTAGAATGGTAATAGCTTACTTTGCAACACTTGTACCACTTACTCTTGCTGTCACTTGAACTTCGGTACCCTTACCCGATTAATGCCTTTTATACCATAACTTCGGTTGCTGGAATTCACATGTCCATCGATACAATCATATTTGGGATATTCCGCACCTTCATATATACATGTGTATAATTGCTATCAACTAGCCCACAAAATCCGTCCAAACGCTGTTCAAGCCTATCCTAATTCCGTAGTTATAATACACTTTCGCTTCTTCACCAATCAAGTTTGCCTCGTCCCCGTGTCTTCTTATGGTCTCCAACCATACCGTATATCTTAGTTTCCCTTAGGCTACCCTAACCTCTCATGTGTCTCTTAGGTCTGAATATATAAAATTTCTCGTAACTTCCCAGGGGGTCACCCATCATAGAATTGCTCTCATCTGAGCACGCTTAACTTCGAAACTTCGCTGAGATTCGGTGTCCTAATGCTGATACTTTTACGTCCGCTTCCTCACATGGCCTTTACTACTCGATCTGAGGCCAATCAAAACTTTATAATTTTCGAGACATTTTCGTAATACGTCCTTTCTTTGAAATTACTATTTTGCCCTTTTCAGTTCCGAATGTTCACCTTTCACTTGTGTGCATAACCACTTCTTACCCTGGGCCTCCAGGTTCCCGAGGTAGTGATCGCGCCTTCATCGTCGCGCCAAATCCATAACCCTTCTTGAAACATCGCATCTCGTTTATTGTCTGTTTATCGTATTTCCTTTTCACGCTTCTTTCTCTTAGACATGCCCGTTCTGGTAAGGCCTTCTTTATTATCTTCACTATTCAGATCCGCACACAGCAGTTATTAGCAATACCTTGCAGGCTTACATATGTATACGACTCATCTCAGCCATACCGAGCCCCCAAATTTTCGGGTGGCGAACATCAATACTTGTCCTTGTAACTTTCCATATCACTTCTCACTTTCTTTCGTTGTAGGTAAGGCCTCGCAGGGGATTCCATTTTCCTAGGACTTGGCTCTATCGCACGATCATAGGACGGAAAGAAGGTCAACCATTCCTAAATGCCCCGTGCCTCCCGTTTATAAATGTGGCCGGCTTCACACCCATAAACAGACTCTACCGGGACACGACTTTGCGTACATCCCTTGGACCGACCTCGCTCGATACCACTTTGTCACACCCCGGTCTTGATAGGGTGTGATGGGCACCCGACCCCGTGTACGGAGCCGAGCGAACCCGCTAACTCTTATTACACATATGAACTCTTTGGATTCTTAAGACAAAATGAAGTAAAATACGTAGTAATTTTTTTTTTGAAAATCTTTTCGTCATTTCTCACAGTAAATACAATGTGAAAACATGGGGGCTCTGTATAATAAAACACGTCAACCGGTGAAACTCTTTTTAAAGGCCGACACCTTAGACCCACGACTCGTCTCGCAAAGTCTCTAACCGTAATCATGGACCATAGCACGTACATGCCGACTCAAAGAACTCTCCGTGAGTGAGTGGAGCTTGCCAACATTGGGACATCTTCTATAATGACTTTACGTCGTCTGGGGGTACCTGCGCGGCATGAAACGCAGCGCCCACAAGAAGGGGCGTCAGTACGAACAATGTACTGAGTATGTAAGGCATGAATAATAACATAGTAAAAAAAAGGTATACATGAACAATAGCCGCATAGAACATAGAACATGTTAGGTCAAGCTGTGACCAGTACATAGGCATCATATACTGCATAGAGAATATAGAACACATCATAGGATAGCAGAGTAACTCCGTGCATATGAGTGCCCATGGGGCGGATGCCATGCATGCTTACTTGGTCATATCGTGTCATAGCACCGCACGAGGCGGCTCGCCCACATAGCGCCGAATACCCTGCCGATAAATCCCGCGTCCGGCATCCCGCGTCCGGATGATAAGCCAACCGACCAGTGGCAATGATACATAGTTCCTTCCCAATTCCCAAGTATACATAGTTCCCATCCCCCCAACCCTTGTTCATATTTAGCATGCAGGGGAACCCAAGGAAAATCATGTACTTATCGGAGTGACGTAAGGTCGGAATCCTCCGATCGCATTATGGATTAATCATGGACGTTTTGTCTCACCTTGGAGGAATGATAATCATAAGGCGAGACTATCAACATAGAACATAGCATAGCATATCGGGTCATAGACATAGCATATCACGTAATCATTGTCATCATAGAATCATAGTTGTCATAGAATCGTAGTCATCATAGAATCATGGCCATCATAGGATCATAGTCATCATAGTATCATAGGCATCATAGAATCATTGTCATCATAGAGTCATAGTCATCATAGAACCATAACCATCATAGAATCATAGCCATTATAGTCATCATAGGAACATAGTCGTCGTAGGATCTTAGACATTATAGATTCATAGTCATCATAGGATTATAGTCGTTGCTTAAATCATAAAACCGGCAATATTGTAAAACTTAGTTTTTTAAAGAAAAATGTATATTTTGGAAAGCACTTGTAAACTTTTAGTAAAGAAAGAAAAATATTGTAAAGCTTAGTTTTTAAAGAAAGATGTATGTTTTGGAAAACACTTGTAAGCTTTTAGTAAAGAAAGTCATACCTTGGGGTCGAGGGTTTAGTTAAAAATAATTATTATTTAGCGGTAGGGATATGTCACGACCCAACCCCGTAGGCCGTGACTAGTGCCCGAGTTGGGCACCCAAACGCATTCATCAAACCTGAATCACACACAGCTGGCTTACGCGCATACAAATATCAAACGCTGTCTCAACCCCATCTCAAACTCAAACACATACATATCGAAAGCCGACAAGGCTAACAGATGGCACATCGGCCCAAAACATATAATATACAAACTCATCCGTACGGTAGGCACACAACCCACATATACGTCTACGTACCTCTAAACAAACCAACGTACCAAAATCATATGACGGGACGTGGCCCCGCCGTACCCCCGAACACACACACACACACACATGCAACGAACGAGTATATACCAAGATGTAGGCTCCGGATAAAGGAGCACTCCAACACAAAGAAAGATAGGTCTCCTAAACCGGCGGATCGCCAAATCGGGCGTCCGTACCGCGGGCATGAAACGCACCCCCCCCCCCCGAAGAAAGGGGGTCAGTACGAAATATGTACTGAGTATGCAAAGCAGGAAATACAGTAAATAAAATCTGAGTCACACACACTCGAAACAGAAGTACCGAAAGTAAGTACCTTTCCAAAATGCCAAATGTTTATTTTCAAAATACAAAGCATGCATAGGGCACAGAAAATATGGTCGCCCACCCGTCGATGGCGCCATAACACAAGATAACACCGAAGGTTTCAAATCTCCGTACAACCCCGAACGCAACACATCATCACAACACATCATAAGCCATATCACAAAGATAACTCCATAAACGGAACCCGGCCCTATGGCGAGGTCTCGGAACCGTAGCACAAAGATAACTCCGGAATGTATATCATAATGCGCACGACAACAAAACCGGCCCGGGAACCGGCGAACGATGTACCAACAAACCGCACGAGCAGAGTCGTGAGTAACCATATGCATAAAATCATTATCATAAGTTCAAAAAGTAAGTAAAAGGATCATACTTGGGAATCGGGAAAATCGTCATACCAAACTCTTCCAAACGTCATCAGAAATGTACAAACGAAGGTCGCGGGACCCACGGACGAGTGTCAACCCGAGCCGGGCCCGCCTATGGAAATCATACTCATCACACGTCATACAACCTCCCACGACGATATCGAGGCAATCCGAGCCCTTAGTCGAAAGTTATGAGCGTTCGAAGTTTCAACATCGTTTAAGAATAAAACTCTTTTGAAAACCAAGTTTTTTATGCAACTTTAAAATCATTTTTTTCCAACAACATCAAAACCAATATTTTCCCACATCAACACACGAGTACCAAAAGACAAACGCGAATCATAGTCAGGCTCGGATCATGAGAATGGAATTTCCTCGAGGCTAGTATCGTAGCCTATATTAAACTAAGACATGCCAAAAGAAAGAAGGGTTAAGCTTTACATACCTCGCTCGCACACAACGCTAATCCAAATCAAACCTATCTCTCGAATTCTCCAAGATCTACATAACATCAATAAATACCAACGTCAACCATAAGCACTTAAAAGCTCATTTCCAACTAACACATAATCCTACGGAAAATTGGGCGACTTCCTTTACAAATAGACCAACCCCGAGAATTCAACTCGCCAAATTCAACAACACAACAACACCAACAATCATTCCAACAATATCCATGATCAATTCAAACATATTTGAACACTAAAGATTCTTCTCCACACATTCCAACAACATTCCAATTATGCTTACCACAACTACATACTTACAAACCAACATGTAATCAAACTAACGCATATTCAATTTCAATCCAAAACCATTCAAACAACATTCAAGAACTCTTTAAACAATTCACACAATATTTCCAACAATTCAACAAAGGCTCCAAGTCACCCGAAATGGTCCCCAAACCCGAGAACCTCAACTCTAATGCATTCCTTAATTTCAAATCATGATTTACTTCAACAATCCACACTCTAATCATGCCATTTCCATAAACATAAAAATCACACTAAATACACAAAATCCTCCAAAACAGCCCATACACTTACAATACCAATTTGAATCATGAAACTCTTATTTCCAACATAGAATCTACATAACAACAACAACCAAAATTCCAAGAAAACTAATTCATTTCTTAACACATACAAGGGGCCATATTCGGCCAACACCCATATATGTATACTTCATGATTTTCATCCGTTTCAACACTCTACAATAACCAAACATGCTACATAAAACTCATACACCAACTTTAACACAACACACACACTTGCACGGCCAAGTACCCTAGTACATGGCTCAACTTCAAACACCAAATTTCCATGAATTCCATCCATATCAACATACAACAACACACATAACCCTTTCATAACTCATAAAAACAAGATTAAACTTACCTTTCTTCACAAATCCTCAACTTATCCAAAGTTGGCCAAGGATGAAAACGAACAATCCAACGCTTGAAACAACACCTCCACGTTACTAAGCACCCTCAAATTAGTAGGTTTGCTTAGGAGAAATAATTTTTGGAGAGGCTTAATCTTGGTCTTGAAATTTTCCTTCTTGGCCGAATGGTTAGTAGCTTTTGTTCTCCAATGTTATTGATTTTTCTAATGTCTTGAGAAGATGATGAAATGGTCCCTTAGTCATATTTTTCTTTTACATATAATAGCCAACCATGTGGCCATGGCCCACCCCAAGGTGGCCGGCCACATGGCCATATTTCATTCCCACATTTTTTTCAATAATAGACAACTTCCACAATTTCCACTTTTGGTCCCGAAGTTTCTTTGATGTTTCCATACCAATAACGTCATACACACTTAGGTCACACGACAAAATCGAAGGTCACACGTCTCGACTTCGCACCCCGGAATGGTCTTAACCCTAACTTTTCATAGTTAACCCGAATCGTCCCGTCGTTCAAAATACGGGATGTAACATCCTTCCCCCCTTTGGAACATTCGTCCTCGAATGTTGTACTAGTCTTATAAGGTCGCATAAGGACCTCGGGGAAGATTCCCGTTATTACCATAACACATAGTCGTACCTACCAATCATACTTTTTATCTCGACTTCGAACTCTTCTATTGCTCCTCGGCTTAGATTTCGTCTTTCAACTTTCCGTTCACACATTATGCCGCAATCTTAGCCTCTCATCTGCCACTTACATCGGGACTTACAAGATTTCCAAAAACTTCCCAGGGGGTCACCCATCCTGAATTTGCTCTCACCCCAGCACGCTTAACCCTCCGGACTTCGATGAAATACGATGCTCTAACTCCAATATAATCGCGTCCACCCCATCACAAGACTTTCATCACCTAACTGGAGTAAATCCGCTCTAACTGTGTTTCCAAACGCTCTCATAACACACTTACTATTTTAGCTCTCTCCAAACCTCGACACCAACTTCTCGCCGACGGACATGCCTACTTCTCATTCCAAACACCCAAATTCTCTGTCATGGCAAAGTACACACCTGATCGTCGTTATTTACAAATACCTTAAACTTATCGGCTTTTATCCCTACTTGCCGCTATCAAACAACATTCATTCAACAAACACACATACATCAGATTATTACAATAAGGGTTTCATATACCCGACCCACATTCGGTGCGCCTCGGATTCCACCTACATACCTAAAGCGTATACGCTCTTCAAAGGACCGCTAAAATCGGGGACTCGGTGAACACTATCATATCATATACGGTCCATAACGGGACCCAATGACGAACGTGGTCGCCGCTCCATCCGGCGCCACAAAGACATCATACTTCGAAAGATTGTTATCTCCAAACACATCATACCCCATACCTTGATATCATATATCATATCATTCTTCCGCTGTATGGCTCCCAACACCAACAAGCGAAAAAAAAAAAAAAAATAATAAACACACCTCGTATATGTCTTTCATACCTTTACTTACCCGCGCGTGCTTGCAACTTCCAACATCGCTAATCACTTTCCGTTATCAACACCATTCTTCTCTCGCTGAAATCAAAGATCAAAGCAAGGAATCTCATTTTCCTATGACTTGGCTCTATGGCACGATCTAGGATCGAAAGAAAGATAACACCCTAGATGCCCCGTAGCTCCTCGTTTATAGATGTACAACACACCGATAAACAAGACTCTACGAGACACGGTTCGTAGACAATCCGAGGACGAACGCCTCGATACACACTTTTGTCACGACCCAACCCCGTAGGCCGTGACTAGTGCCCGAGTTGGGCACCCAAACGCATTCATCAACCCGAATCACACATTTACAAAACTTACGCGCATACAAATATCAAACGCCGTCTCAAACACATCTCAAACTCAAACACATATATATCGAAAGATATAAACAAGTCATCGCTAATCATTACGGCACACACCCCAAAACATATAATATACAAACTCAAACAAACCAAACGTAATCATATGACGGGACAGGGCCCCGCCGTACCCCCGAACACACACACACACACAACGAATGAGTATATACCAAGACGTAGGCTCCGGACAAATCGATCACTCCAACACAAACCTAGATAGTCCTCCAAAGCATGCGGATCGCCAAATCCGAGGCGTACCACTTCGGGCATGAAACGTGCCCCCCCGAAGAAAGGGGGTCAAGACGAAATATGTACCGAGTATGCAAAGCAGAAAATACAAGAAATAAAATCGAGTCACACACACTCGAAACATACGTATACCGAAAGTAAGTACCTTTCCAAAATGCCAAATGTTTATTTTTCAAAATACAAAGTATGCATAGGGCAAAAATATGGTCGCCTACCCGTCGATGGCGCCATAACACAAGATAACACCGAAGGTTTCAAATCTCCGTATCAACCCCGAACGCAACACATCATCACAACACATCATAAGCCATATCAACAAAGATATCTCCATAAACGGAACCCGGCCCTATGGCGAGGTCTCGGAACCGTAGCACAAAGATAACTCCGAATGTATATCATAATGCGCACGACAACAAAACCGGCTCGGAACCGGCGAACGATGTACCAACAAACCGCACGAGCAAGTAGTCGTGAGTAACCATATGCATAAAATCATTATCATAAGTTCAAAAGTAAGTAAAAGGATCATACTGGGGAATCGGGAAAATCGTCATACCAAACTCTTCCAAACGTCATCAGAAATGTACAAACGAAGGTCGCGGGACCCACGGACGAGTGTCAACCCGAGCCGGGCCCGCCTATGGAAATCATACTCATCACACGTCATACAACCTCCCACGACGATATCGAGGCAATCCGAGCCCTTAGTCGAAAGTTAGAGCGTTCGAAGTTTCAACATCGTTTAAGAATAAAACTCTTTGAAAACCAAGTTTTTTTTATGCAACTTTAAAATCATTTTTTTCCAACAACATCAAAACCAATATTTTCCCACATCAACACACGAGTACCAAAAGACAAACGCGAATCATAGACATGCTCGGATCATGAGAATGGAATTTCGAGGCTAGTATCGTAGCCTATATTAAACTAAGACATGCCAAAAGAAAGAAGAGTTAAGTTTTTACATACCTCGCTCGCACACAACGCTAATCCAAATCAAACCTATCTCTCGAATTCTCCAAGATCTACATAACATCAATAAATACCAACGTCAACCATAAGCACTTAAAAGCTCATTTCCAACTAACACATAATCCTACGGAAAATTGGGCAAAGACTTCCTTTACAAATAGACCAACCCCGAGAATTCAACTCGATGCCAAATTCAACAACACAACAACACCAACAATCATTCTAACAATATCCATGATCAATTCAAACATATTTGAACACTAAAGATTCTTCTCCACACATTCCAACAACATTCCAATTATGCTTACCACAACTACATACTTACAAACCAACATGTAATCAAACTAATGCATATTCAACTTTCAATCCAAAACCATTCAAACAACATTCAAGAACTCTTTAAACAATTCACACAATATTTCCAACAATTCAACAAAGGCTCCAAGTCACCCGAAATGGTCCCCAAACCCGAGAACCTCAACTCTAATGCATTCCTTAATTTCAAATCATGATTTACTTCAACAATCCACACTCTAATCATGCCATTTCCATAAACATAAAAATCACACTAAATACACAAAATCCTCCAAAACAGCCCATACACTTACAATACCAATTTGAATCATGAAACTCTTATTTCCAACATAGAATCTACATAACAACAACAACCAAAATTCCAAGAAAACTAATTCATTTCTTAACACATACAAGGGGCCATATTCGGCCAACACCCATATATGTATATTCATGATTTTCATCCGTTTCAACACTCTACAATAACCAAACATGCTACATAAAACTCATACACCAACTTTAACACAACACACACACACTTGCACGCAAGTACCCTAGTACATGGCTCAACTTCAAACACCAAATTTCCATGAATTCCATCCATATCAACATACAACAACACACATAACCCTTTCATAACTCATAAAAACAAGATTAAACTTACCTTTCTTCACAAATCCTCAACTTATCCAAAGTTGGCCAAGGATGAAAACGAACAATCCAACGCTTGAAACAACACCTCCACGTTACTAAGCACCCTCAAATTAGTAGGTTTGCTTAGGAGAAATAATTTTGGAGAGGCTTAATCTTGGTCTTGAAATTTTCCTTCTTGGCCGAATGGTTAGTAGCTTTTGTTCTCCAATGTTCTTGATTTTTCTAATGTCTTGAGAAGATGATGAAATGGTCCCTTAGTCATATTTTTCTTTTACATATATCATAGCCAACCATGTGGCCATGGCCCACCCCAAGGTGGCATACCACATGGCCATATTTCATTCCCACATTTTTTTCAATAATAGACAACTTCCACAATTTCCACTTTTGGTCCCGAAGTTTCTTTGATGTTTCCATACCAATAACGTCATACACACTTAGGTCACACAACAAAATCGAAGGTCAAACACTTCGCACTTTTAGAATGGTCTTAACCCTAACTTTTTGGAATCGAATCGTCCCGTCGTTAAAAAATTATGCTTTAGTAGTTAAAATAATAACCAAAAACTTTTTTCTATAGAAACAAAATAAGTATAACCATAGGACAGAATTCGGGAATAGTGGAGCCGCCTTGGTCGAATGAGCGGGCGTAGACAATTTACATGTAATACGTTTCATAGTATTGCTTATGAAAGCCTTAGAGTGATCGGGTCTTATTCTTGCACGTACTAGGGTATACCACCTTTCTTACACCTTTCGGCTCGTTTGGTTCAATGTCACCGAATGAATAGTGACTATTTTTCAACGCGGATTTCGGGAGTTAGAAAGGTTCCCGGCGCGAAACCGGAACTACATATCTAGGGCATGCCAAGAAAGAAATGCAGTCTTACATACCTTTTTCCGCCTTGCCGGACTCCAAATCTCCGTCCCGATCTCACCAAAATTTTCACTTTGGTCAAGCTTACCAGCTTACTATTCATGAGATTTGAAACTCTAATCTTGAATTGGTTCTTAATAAGACTTTCCGTAAATATATCATGCCACCAAGTTAAACTTCCATTTAAAAA
>NW_026714825.1:0-48727 GCF_029784015.1 Lycium ferocissimum | reverse complement strand
AATGGAATCTCAGGAGCGCTCCAGTTGCTTCGGAACCACAATTATTGGTACTACTCTTTTGTATATATATACTTGGGCATGGCGGAGTCCTGCCCTGTCCTTATGGATTCATGTATTCTATATAGAGGCTCATAGACAGATGTATGTACCTAGATGTTCTATAACCTTATCAGTTCTTCTTGTTGTATAATATTTTTGGTAGCCTTGTTGGCTTATGCTTATGGGCTTAGCTGTTGATGATTGTACTAAGTATGTGTGGTCCACCTAGAAATGCTTACGAGATGTAAGGCCAAAGGTACTCAGTAGGCTAGTACCGGGTACCCGTCATGGCCCTCTAGTTGGGTCGTGACAGACACATATCGCAAGAATCTATCAATATCAAGCCTAGTATGACAAACGTGGCAACAAGCCAATAGATCACAACAACGCAACAAGCCACAATCAAACAACAGTACCAACCTAAGTAATCCATCCCAACTTCATACCCGAAGGCGTAACATGCTTTCTCCAACAATCACTAACTCTGCATTTGCTTCGCTAACTAAATCTAACCATAAGGTAAACTAGAATCACCAATAAGACTCAACAATACAATATGAATTCAGTCATTTCATACCGACACTAACGTTCAAAACAATAAGACATCTAATAAGAACAACGCCAGTCCTAACTCAACTTCATGTTCGGAGACTTAGGCATGCTTTATCCATCACTCTCTACTACACATATATGAATCCTAATCGGAGCCTAAATAGAGTAAGCTATAACCTACCTCGAGGCCGAGCAGGTGCCACGAATGTCCATTTGATCTCCATCTCCCATCTCATAATCGGAAGCTGAGACGGAAGGGTCTAGGAATACCAAGGAATCCGAGTAAGCAAGAATTGACAATCAAGGCATTCAATTGACAATCAAGGCATTGATACCCGCTAGGATTCTAAAGAATCTAATTATAATTCCGAGCCCATAAGGGTAAAATAGGAACCTTTTCTCAAATTAGGTTTTCTAGGTTTCCATTGACTAATAATCTAGATTTTATGGTTATCTATATCCATACAAGCCATAACAAGCATTCTTCCTTTTAAATTGTCTAAATTTCACTAAGTCATGCGGACACCTACCTTTCCCACCTCGGTAGGCGAACCCTTAACTCAACATTCACAAATAATAATAGAAAATAGTGGAAGAAGTAAAATAGCGAAAGTCTCACAATTATAATATAATATAAATAAGAAAATTGCGGAAGTAAATGAAATCCGCCCCACTATCTGCTCTGGTCATACAAGAGCATCTAACTAAAATCAATAACACATCAAGACTGTCTATGTCTCAGAGTAGAAAGAAAGACATAATAAGAAGAGTCTTCAAGGCAGCGAACATCTTGTGCTCACCCTGTAAACTCGAAGCAGTCCTGATAGCGACTATCAGCTACGAAAGGTGGAAGAAGACCCAACCTGAAACTTTGCATTCATAAAAAAATTGCAGCAAGTGCAGGTCAGTACAAAACCACAGTACTTGTTATATCCCGCATTTTTGTACGTTGGGACAATCCGGTTTAACTATGATAAGCTAGAGACAAAACCATTCCGGGATGCAAGTCGGGATTTTTGACCTTCGATTTTATTTTGAGTCATAAGTTGTTCATGAATTTGTTGGTATAGAACAATTAGGAAAATTTGGGACCAAAATTGGAATTTATGGAAGTTGAAAATCATGCAAAAATGAGGCCTTTGGCTGTGTGGCCTTGAATGGTCCCACACACTTTTGTGGACAATTTTAATTGGTCCAACACTTGTGTGGGCCAAGAGTCACATGTATGAATCATCTTAGAGCTTAAAAGATGACTTCTAAGTCATTCTCATCATCCAACACTTAGAAAAAAAAGAGCAAAAAGTTGAAAAACTCCAAGAGGCTCTCGGCCATGTGGAGAAAAATTGAGGTTCAATTCTAGTCACTCCAAAAATATTTTGTTGATGCAAATCCACTATTTTGAGGTCCCTAAGTAGCGTGGAAGCGTTGTTCGGGTCATCCAACCATTCGTTGCTTCAATTGCAAACCCTAGGCAAAGTGTGGAGTTGAAGAAGAAAGGTAAGAATTGATCTTGTTTTGTATGCTATAAAGGTTGTATGCATGTTGTAGTATGTTAAAATGAAGGAAATTCATGAAATATGGCATGTTGGAGTGGAGGTTGTGAATGTAGTGTCTAGTCGTGTAAGTGTGTGTGTGTTGTGTTGTGTTGAAGCTATGAATTAAAGCCTAGTTAGCATGTTGTGGTTGTTGTAGAGTGGAGAAATGAATGAGAATCATCTATATATGTTTGTAGGAGATGTTGGCCGAATGTAGGCTAATTATGTGACAAGAAATGGATTATCGTTAATTAGTATTTTGAATGTTGTCGTTATGAATTTTATGTCGACGATAATAGTTTAATGACTCAAATTGATATCGTAAGTGTTGTGGGCTGAATTGGAGGTTATTGTGCATTTAATGTAACTTGTATAATTATGAGAATGATATTGTTAGAATGTGAATTGTTGGTGCAAATCATGATTTGGAAGTAAGGGAGGTGTTATAGTTGTGTTCTCGGGTTGGGGATTGGTTTGGTGACTTGGAGAAATTGTTGGATTGTTGGAAATGTTATATGAATTGCTTAGAATGTCTTTAAATATTGTTGGTATGGGTTCGGGTTAGTATTTGAATGTATGAGCGTCGATGTTGGCTTGAAGGTAAAAAGCGGGTTGAATTGAATTTATGAATGTTGTTGAATGATGAAAAAGAGAGTTACTAATGTTATATTGCCTTTCGGATTGATTATTAATGTTGCTAGGTTGGTTGTTGTTGTTGTTGTTGTTGATTTGGCGAGTTAAATTCTCGGGGTGACCTATTCTGAGGAAATGCTTTGTAAATTTACGTAGAATTAAGGGCTAAATTGGAATTAAATGCCCAAAATGTTTATAGCTAATGTTCGGCATATTATGACTTATTTGTAGACCTTGGGCAGCCTGAGACGTAGGTTGGAATTAGCTTGAGTTTGGATTTTCGTTGAGAGCTATCGAGGTATGTAAAGCGCAACCCTTCCTTCTTTTGGCATGCCTTAGTAGTAAATAGGCTATGATACGAGCCTCGAGAAAATTCCACTCTCGCGATCCGACCATGTCTGTGGTTATTATTTGTTTCTTGGTCTTCGTATGCATGATATGATGAAATATTGGCCTCATGTCTTTTGTATGAATAAGCTTCAAAAGTTGCATAAAATTTTGGTTTTTTTTAAAAAAAAAAGAGTTTTGTTCTTAAATGATTCCGAAAACTACGAAAGTCCGTAACTTTCACAGACAGAACCGGATCCCCTCGATATGCTCAAAAATGATTCCATGATGTATGATGATTATGTTTTCCATAAGCGGGCCCGGCTCGGGTCGACACCCGTCCGTGGGTCCCGCGACTTTCCTATATGTACTTCTGACGACTTTTGAAAGAATATGATATGAGTATGATCTCGATTTCAAGTACGATCAGTTTACTTACCTTTTGAGTCTATGATAATAATCTCACGCATTCGATTTTGATACATAACTATGGTTTCTGAAGTTCGGGTGATATGTTCCCGAGTGGTGTTCGAACGAAAATTTGATTTGACGTTTGTCTTGGTTTTGAAATGATAGTTCGCTTCGACTATTCTATTGAGTCTGTAATGACGACTATGTTTTTGATTCCCACAAGTTATGTCATATGATCTTGACACGTACCAACAATTTCTAAAGTACTACTTGATATGTTATCGAATGATTTTCGGACGGAACTTGACTTGGCTCGTTATTTAGCTTTAAAATGAGATTTCGTTTGATTATGTTGGTAGTGAGTGTGATGATGATTTGTGTATGTGGTTTCTCACTACTGCCGTGCGAGCTATTATGATCTCTTTCCACGCGTCCGGCCGGGCATGTATTCGTGCACGATTCTACGCATGATTCACCGCGCCCTCTCACTAGAGGGCCGGGGCATGTTATATGATTATATTATGATATGATGATATGGGGAGGTGGCCAGGATGGCATATGATGACTTCATTCACCGCGTCCCTTACTAGAGGGCCGGGGCACGTTATATGTATATGATATGATGACTTTACTTACCGCGTCCCTCATTAAAGGGCCGGGGCACGTTATATGTATATGTATCTGATGGTTTTACTTACAGCGTCCCTCATTAAAGGGCCGGGGCACGTTATATTTATACATGCGTACGAGATGGTTTTTCTGACTCTGTTTCTCAGTCCCATGATGAGCTGAATATGAAATGGATACGTATGATTTATGTTTCAAAGGCAAGTGTTATGATTTTCTGGTTATTGTGCTACTTTTTGCCTCCTCGTTTCAGTACGATTTTGTTTATGGTATTCCATGCTTTACATGCTCAGTACATATTTCGTACTGACCCCCTTTCTTCGGGGGCTGCGTTTCATACAACGGTACATTCGGTGATCCGCCGGCCTAGGATTCCCATCGGGGCCGGTCTTGGAGTGCTCCTTTGTCTCGGAGCCCACTTTTGGTACATATTCGTTCGTGGCATATGTATTTGTTTGTTCGAGTGGTACGGCGGGGCCCGTCCCGTCATATGATTCGTTGGTCCGTTTAGAGTGTCCGTAGACGTATATGTGGGTTAGGCCTATTACGCATGCAGTGTGTTTGTATGTTCTATGTTAAGGCGATTCCATTCGCCGTGGCAGCCTTGTCGGCTAGCCTTTGTACATGTTTTAGGGCCGTTGCGCCATTTGATAGCCTTGTCGGCTTTTGATATATATATATATATATATATATATATGTTGTGTTTGAGATGTGTCTGAGACAGTTTGATATGATCTGAGACAGCGTTTGATATTTGTGTCTGTATAAACCATCTGTGTGTGATTCGGATTTGATGAATGTGTTTGGGTGCCCAACTCGGGCACTAGTCACGACCTACGGGGTTGGGTCGTGACAATATCCTTCCCCCCTTTAGAACATTCGTCCTCGAATGTTCCACTAATCTTATAAAGCCGTATAGGGATCTCGGGGGAAGTTCCTTCTTTCCTTCTTTATCTCGTTGTCAGTTTCTCAAATCATTTCTTTATCTTTAACTCGAACTCTTTTATTGTTCCTTTGCTTAGATCTCGCCTTTCAACTTTCCGGTCACACATTATGTTGCAATCCTTACATCTTGCACTTGCATCCCTCGCATCCGCTTCCCCCCTTTAGGGGTGTGCTTATATCATTACCTGATTATACTTGCCTTATGTCTGCATTTCCCATTCCAAGTAGGCGGTACTTTAATCCCGACGTTCGATTCCCCGATCTTCCATCTACTCACTTTCTTCCCTTTTCCACATATCATTGCATTGAACTACCCAAACTTGACCTGTAATAACCACAACATCACTTGCTTTATAACATTTGTGCCATCTATACACTGTTGCTTACTCGAGCTTCGTTACTCTGTCCAATTGATGCCTTCCCTATACCGCCACGTTGGTTGCCGGAATACACATATCCGTTAATAAAACCAGGTATGAGACATTACACACCTGCGCAGACATATAGTCGCTATCGTCTCACTTACAAAATATTTCCAACACCGTTCGAACTCACCCCAATTCCAAAATCATGATACATCTTCTTCCTCTTTACCGGTCTAATGCACCCTCGTTCTACGTGACCACTTAAGGTTCCGAACCACTCCGCACACTCTAATTTCCTTTGGATTACTCTAGCTTCTCATTTGCCTCTTTCGTCTGAGTTTGTGAGATTTTCAGAAAACTTTCCAGGGGGGTCACCCATCCCAAAATTTCTCTCACTCCAGCACGCTTAAGCTCAAAATTCTGATGAAATACGGTGCTTTAATATTAGTCTGATAGCATTCACGTCACCGCATGACCTTCGGACACAACCTTTGGAATAATTTGAAGTCTTAACGAGTTTTCAAAACGTTCTCACGACACAATTACCGTTTTACCCTTCTCGATCCCCCGCGTTCACTTTTCACTTACTAATACGATTACCTTCCGTCCTCGACTTCCAGATTCACTATAATGGTAAACATACCTTAATCGCCTTAATTTATGAATACTCGATTATCGGTCCTTAAATTTCTGCTAACGGCTATTAAATATCAACCATACAAAGAATATACGTACATAACAACACACATCTTAGTAAAGATTCATATACCTGTAGCCGCATCTGGTGACGCTCCTTGCTCCTGTCTATCGGCCAACGCATATAGGCGGTTCGAAGGACCGCTAAAGCTGGAGGCTCCGCCCCGGCCTCTACCACGGCTCCGCCGGTGCCGGCATACCCCCGCCCGAGGGCGCATAGGTGCAGAAGAGGATGAACCGAACCGATCCGATGAGGGCCGAGTCGTCCCACCCGAACCACCTCTCGTACGACACCCTCCCTAACATGGCGCGCCGGCCGCAAGTAAACAAGCGCCTGTAATGCGACGACAATCTCCTAGATGGTGTCTGCCGCACTGAGGACACTGTGGCATAAACGGCCTCGTCTGGCTCGAGCCTCCATCCGACTGCAAACTCATAGCCCTAGAGCTCGACCGCCTCCCGAATAACTTGCAACTGGTCAAACCTCCTACCAACAACCGCGAGGGCACGCTCCGTGGCCGACCGAGAGGAGTGCCCGGTGTACCGCCGAAGTCGCCCGCCTCGAAAATCCCTGTAATACCCGGATGATCTAGCCTCTTTGGGGCTCCCCGTCATCAACCCTATCAGCCGGCGCCCTCTGCGTCGGTCCTCCATGCCTCCCGGGCGTGGGCTCGTATACGCGCGCAATATCCATGTCGGGCTGGGCCACCATCACCAAACAGCTGTTAACGAAGTACTGGTCCAGCCCCACTATATATCGGTGCATCCGGTCCGTCATGTCAGCTACATATGCGGGAGTATATCTGGGCAGCGAATCGAACTCTAAACTGTACTCCCGGACTAGCTCGCCTCTCGACGTTTCAACGCAGAATCGTCTACCCCGGCCCGCCTCACCTCCGAGGTAGAAAATGGGCCGGAAGGCCTCGTAAACTCGCCCCATACGGCCGGAGGGCACCCTCGCCTCCGGGACGCATCCAAGACTCGTACAAATTAGCCGCTACATCGTGCAACCGATATGACGCCAACTCAACCGACTCGGCTCTCGAAGCACTAATCAATCGCAGTGGTACGCCGCATCCGTTCGACGAACTCACGAGGGTCCTCTGTGGCTTTGACCCGAAAACCCCGGCGGGCCACAAAGTAGAAAATCACGGGCCCCTCGACTATCGCGCCTGTCCTACGCGATCATCCCCTACCCCTCGTTTGTGCGGAACTCGCCCGCTACCAATCGAGTCAATAATCGGACCGCCTCTCGTAGGGTCCCATCACGCCCCCGGGCCGGGGGCCGGAGGTACGTGCCGACGCGCGGGAGAGCTGGCGGTGGAGCCGCCCCCTCGTGCCGTGCTCGTGGCCGCTCCAAATCCCTCCAATATCGACGGCATAGCAGAACAGCCGTCGGAGGCACAATATCCGGCTCAATGGGCACGAGCCCTAGTAGTTATCCGGCTCGGCTGGTCTCGCCTGCCGCTATAGACTTGCCCTTCGCGCTGTGGCCTTCCTCGGAGGCATCGCTGAAATCATAACAATTCGTCAGGGGAGAGTCATCCTGATAACACAGCTCTATCGCACGATCTAAGATCAGAAGGAAAGATAACATCCTAAATGTCCTGTAGCCTCTTGTTTATAGATGTGGTGCACAACACACCGATAAACAAGACTCTACTAGACACGGTGCTCGTAGACATTCCGAGGACGAACTGCTCTGATACCACTTCTGTCACGACCCAACCCCGTAGGCCGTGACTAGTGCCCGAGTTGGGCACCCAAACACATTCATCAAATCGAATCACACACAGATGGTTTATACAGACACAAATATCAAACGTCGTCTCGGATCATATCAAACCTGCGTCTCGACACATCTCAAACACAACATATATATATATATATATATATATATATATCAAAAGCCGACAAGGCTATCAAATGGCGCAACGGCCCTAAAACATGTACAAAGGCTAGCCGACACAAGGCTGCCACGGCGAATGGAATCGCCCGTAACATAGAACATACAAACACGCTGTACGAATAGGCCAACCCCACATATACGTCTACAGACCTCTAAACAGACCAATAGAATCATATGACGGGACAGGGCCCCGCCGTACCCTGAACAAACAAATACATATGCCACGAACGAATATGTACCAAAAGTGGGCTCCGAGACAAAGGAGCACTCCAAGACCGCTGATGGGAATCCTAGGCCGGCGGATCACCGAAATCTGTACCTGCGGGCATGAAACGCAGCCCCCGAAGAAAGGGGGTCAGTACGAAATATGTACTGAGCATGTAAAGCATGGAATACCATAAACAAAATCGTACTGAAACGAGGAGGCAAACAGTAGCACAATAACCAGAAAATCGTAACACTTGCCTTTGAAACATAAATCATACGTATCCATTTCATATTCAGCTCATCATAGGACTGAGAAACAGAGTCAGAAAAACCATCTCGTACACATGTATAAATATAACGTGCCCCGGCCCTTTAATGAGGGACGCGGTAAGTAAAACCATCAGATACATATACATATAACGTGCCCCGGCCCTTTAATGAGGGACGCGGTAAGTAAAGTCATCATATCATATACATATAACGTGCCCCGGCCCTCTAGTGAGGGACGCGGTAAATGAAGTCATCATATGCCCTCCTGGCCACCTCCCCATATCATCTTATCATAATCATATCATATAACATGCCCCGGCCCTCTAGTGAGGGCGCGGTGAATCATCGTAGAATCGTGCACGAATACATGCCCCCTAGCCCGGACGCAAGTGAAAGAGATCATAATAGCTCGCACGAAACGCAGTAGTGAGAAACCACATACACAAATCATCATCACAGACTCAGTCAACATAATCAAACGAAATCTCATTTTAAAGCTAAATAACAGTCAAGTCAAGTTCCGTCCGAAAATCATTCGATAACATATCAAGTAGTACTTTAGAAATTGTAGGTACGTGTCAAGATCATATGACATAACTTGTGGGAATCAAAAACATAGTCGTCATTACAGACTCAATAGAATAGTCGAAGCGAACTATCATTTCAAAACCAAGACAAACGTCAAATCAAATTTTCTTTCGAACACCACTCGGGAACATATCACCCGAACTTCAGAAACCATAGTTATGTATCAAAATCGTATGCGTGAGATTATTATCATAGACTCAAAAGGTAAGTAAACTGATCGTACTTGAAATCGGGATCATACTCATATCATATTCTTTCAAAAGTCGTCAGAAGTACATATAGGAAAGTCGCGGGACCCACGGACGGGTGTCGACCCGAGCCGGGCCCTATGGAAAACATAATCATCATACATCATGGAATCATTTTTGAGCATATCGAGGCGATCCGGTTCTGTCTGTGAAAGTTACGGACTTTCGTAGTTTTCAAAATCATTTAAGAACAAAACTCTTTTTTTTTTTAAAAACCAAACTTTTATGCAACTTTTGAAGCTTATTCATACAAAAGACATAAGGCCAATATTTCATCATATCATGCATACGAAGACCAAGAAACAAATAATAACCACAGACATGGTCGGATCGCGAGAGTAGAATTTCCTCGAGGCTCGTATCATAGCCTATTTACTACTAAGGCATGCCATAAGAAGGAAGGGTTGCGCTTTACATACCTCGATCGCTCTCAACGCAAATCCAAACTCAAGCTAATTCCAACCTACGTCTCGGGCTTCCCAAGGTCTACAAATAAGTCATAATATGCCGAACATTAGCTATAAACATTTTGGGCATTTAATTCCAATTTAGCCCTTAATTCTACAGAAATTTGAGCAGCATTTCCCCTGTAAATAGGCCACCCCGAGAATTTAACTCGGCCAAATCAACAACAACAACAACAACAACCAACCTAGCAACATTAATAATCAATCCGAAAGGCAATATAACATTAGTAACTCTCTTTTTCATCATTCAACAACATTCATAAATTCAATTCAACGGCTTACCTTCAAGCCAACATCGACGCTCATACATTCAAATACTAACCCGAACCCATACCAACAATATTTAAAGACATTCTAAGCAATTCATATAACATTTCCAACAATCCAACAATTTCTCCAAGTCACCCGAAACCAATCCCCAACCCGAGAACACAACTATAACACCTCCCTTACTTCCAAATCATGATTTGCACCAACAATTCACATTCTAACAATATCATTCTCATAACTATACAAGTTACATTAAATGCACAATAACCTCCAATTCAGCCCACAACACTTACGATATCAATTTGAGTCATTAAACTATTATCGTCGACATAGAATTCATAACGACAACATTCAAAATACTAATTAACGATAATCCATTTCTTGTCACATAATTAGCCTACATTCGGCCAACATCTCCTACAAACATATATAGATGATTCTTATTTATTTCTCCACTCTACAACAACTACAACATGCTAACTAGGCTTTAATTCATAGCTTCAACACAACACAACACACACACACACTTACACGGCTAGACACTACATTCACAACCTCCACTCCAACATGCCATATTTCATGAATTTCCTTCATTTTAACATACTACAACATGCATACAACCTTTATATCATACAAAACAAGATCAATTCTTACCTTTCTTCTTCAACTCCACACTTTGCCTAGGGTTTGCAATTGACACAACGAATGGTTGGATAACCCGAACAACGCTTCCACGCTACTTAGGGACCTCAAAATAGTGGATTTGCATCAACAAAATATTTTTGGAGTGGCTAGAATTGAACCTCAATTTTTCTCCACTTGGCCGAGAGCCTCTTGGAGTTTTTCAACTTCTTGCTCTTTTTTTTCTAAGTGTTGGATGATGAGAATGACTTAGAAGTCATCTTTTAAGCTCTAAGATGATTCATACATGTGTCTCTTGGCCCACACAAGTGTTGGACCAATTAAAATTGTCCGCAAAAGTGTGTGGGACCATTCAAGGCCACACGGCCAAAGGCCTCATTTTTGCATGATTTTCAACTTTCATAAATTTCAATATTGGTCCCAAATTTTCCTAATTGTTTCATACCAACAAATTCATGAACAACTTATGACTCAAAATAAAATCGAAGGTCAAAAATCCCGACTTGCATCCCGGAATGGTTTTGTCTCTAGCTTATCATAGTTAAACCGGATTGTCCCAATGTACAAAAATACGGGATATAACATACTAGTAGGTATCATAGGCCGACTAAGTATAGCTAGCATAATCCAGACAATAAAGCAAGATAGGCAGATAAATCAACAAGTATAAGTCAAACATAATAGGAACCAAGTACACGTCATCGCCTAAGTAGAGCATCTAAACCCTAATGTGCCGAGTATCAATATGTCCAATCCAAAACCAACATCACAAGTAAAGCACCAACCATCTCAATATAAGCCATTATGCAATGCAATGCAATAATGTATGAATGCAATACGGTGTACACATGTACTCCAAACGAAATACCTCTACGTCTCGGTAGCACAACCCAAGGTGACTCGCGGAAGTCTAAGTGCCACTCATCCTTGATCTTTTCCCAACAGACAGAAAAAACTGCGAATCTTTGCCCACTGAGGGTTCTCACTAGCACCACCCTGGGGACTCGTGGAGTCCATGCACTCACTCAATCCACGATTTCGAGACTAACATCGGATATCAAACTATCACATCACTCTCATTTAAAAATCGAGCCCAGCTCATCACAGTGTTTCATCAAGTACCAATAGTGTATCAACAGTATATCATGAAGGATGAGAATGCATGCAATGTATATGTCAACATCAATAATCAGATTAATATCAGAAGTACCAGCATGGGTACGCCAACAATATCATGATAGACTACACAAGTCATACGGAACTTTAACCTCGTATCAACATCAATGATCAGATCAATATCACAAGTACCAACATGGGTATGCCAACAATATTATGAAAGACTACACAAGTCATACGGAACTCTATCCTCGTATCAATATCAGTAAGTAAGGTACTACCACATCATAATCAAGATGTAACAACAGTTCCCAATATCTATTATCATCACGTGGCATCAAGCCAACAACAATGAAACAATCAAGTCACAGCACAACGGGGTGGCTAACCCCAAACACACAACAAGGCCTAACCTAAGACAATCTCCAACCCAACTACATACCCGAAGGTTTACATGCTTTCTCTGACAATATATGCTTCGCTACACGAAGTCCCACCAATGGTAAGCCATAATCTACCTGGATGGCTGAATAACAATACACCAACAATTACTCCTTAGCCTTGCCCTTCCGTTGAGCCTCAAGATCAAAGAAGTCTAAGCATATTTGAAATCTAGATTATAAATCATGAAGATCAATACCTATATTTATATTATTCAAATTAGGTCAAAACCAACCCTAGAATTTGGAAAAAAGAGGCCCATAAGGTCAAAACGGGAAATTCAGGAGTAAAATATTAAATTAAGCACTAGGTGATCAAAACCCAACAACTAATAGCTAAATTAACTCAAGGATTCACCCAATTTCGAATTTCAAGCAAAACCCCTAATTTTGGGTGTAAACCCTAACTCTTTGATTCAACGATTCAACACCAATAATGGAAGATATATGATTAATAATCTTAGATACATCATAATCTAGCTTAAACCCAATCAATTTCATCATTAAAAAGACTAGATAGAATATCCATTAAACCCACTTTTAAGTCTTCCATTACTTAATGAACTACCAAGATGGAAAGGATTCTAAGATGATTAGGAATAAGGAGATTAGCAAGACTTATCACCAAGAGTTTTCCCCAAGAATCTTCTAGAACAGTTCTTAAGAGCTCAATTTTCGTAATGTGATAAATGATAGACTAAGGGCTTTTTAATACACATTTTAATGAAATGACAGGACCGATACCGAGATGGCTGCAGCGGGACCGCTACGGCGCTACCACCCCTACTGCCGCTCTGACCACCGAGGCAGTCCGCATCAATTTTCCGTGCGGGCCCATCCCACCGCTATGGAGGTGCCGCTGGGACGGTAATTGTTATATCCCGTATTTTGTGCATTGGGACAATCCGGGTTGACTATGATAAGTTAGGGTCAAAACCATTCTGGGATACAAAGTCGGGGCTTTTGACCTTCGATTTTATTTTGAGACATAAGTTGTTCATGAATTTGTTGGCATGGAACATTTAGGAAAATTTGGGACCAAAAGTGAAATAATTGGAAGTTGGGAATTATTGGAAAACAAGGCCCTTTGGCCGTGTGGTGTTGGGTATGGTCCTACACATTTGTGGCCAATTTTAATTAGTCCAACACATGTGTGGGCCATGGACACATGTATAACTCTTATAAGGGTGCAAAAGATGACTAAGTCTTCACAATTCCTCATCTTCTACACTTAGAAAAAAAAAGAGAGAACCTTGGATGAACCAAGAAGGCCATTCGGCCAAGCCTTAATTTTTTCAAGACTAAAAATTAGCCATCCCAAAAATATTCCCTTGGTGCAAATCCACTAATTGGAGGTCCCTAAGTAGCGTGGAAGTGTTGTTTGGGTCATCAAACCATCCGTTTTGTAGATCGCAAACCCTAGCCTATTTGTGAAGTTGAAGAAGAAAGGTAAGATTTGATCTTGTTTTATGTGTTATGAATGGTGTATGCATGTTGAAGTATGTTAAAATGGAGGAAATTCATGAAATATGGCATGTTGGAGTTGAGGTTGTATGTGTAGTGCATGGCCGTGTAAGTGTGTGTGTGTTGTGTTGTGTTGAAGCAATGAATTAAAGTCTAGTTAGCATGTTGTGAGTGTTGTAGAGTGAAGAAATGGATGAGAATCATCAACATATGTATATATATAGTGTTGGCCGAAAATAGGCCATATTATGTGACAAGGAATGGATTAATGTTAATTAGTATTTTGGTTGTTGTCGTTATGAATTCTATGTTGACGATAGTAGTTTAATGACTCAAATTGATATCGTAAGTGTTGTGGGCTGAATTGGAGATTATTGCGCATTTGATATAATTTGTGTATTTATGGAAATGACATTGTTAGAGTGTGGATTGTTGGTGCAAATCATGATTCGGAAGTTAGAAATGGGCTATGGATATTGTTCTCGGGTTTGGGCAGTTTTCGGGTAAGTTGGGGTGTTATTTGGGATGTTTGAAATGTTGTACGAATTGTTTAAAATGTCCTTGAATATTGTTGGTATGGGTTCGGGTTAGTATTTGAATGTATGAGCATTGATGTTGGCTTGAAGGTAAGCCGTTGAATTGAATATAGTGAAGTGTTGTTGGGCTATGTTGAAAGAGTATTTAATGCTAGAATGCACTTTAAATTGATTATTGAGCTTGCTAGCTTGGTTGTTGGTGTTGTTGTTGTTGATTTGGCCGAGTTAAATTCTCGGGGTTGGCCTATTTACAGGGGAAGTGCTGCCCAAATTTCCGTAGAATTATGTGTTAGTTTGGAAATGAACTCCTAAATGCCTATAGTAACGTTGGTATTTAATGATATTGTGTAGATTTTGGAGAGCCCGAGGTTTGAGTTTGGAGTGACTTGGAGAGCGGACGAGGTATGTGAAGCTTATCCTTCTTTCCTTTTGGCATGTCCTAGACGCAAGTAAGTTGTGATACGTTATGAGCCTTGGGGGTAATTCTATTCTAAAAAAAATCCGAGCATGTTTATGATTCATATTTGCTTCTTGATATTGGCATCCTTACTATGGTCAAGCTATGGACCGTATGTCTTCGATACGATTGGATTTGAAATGCTATGTATACGGTTTGTTCCGAAAGGATCTTATGCCTACAAATATCCGTAACTTTCCTAGACAGAACCGGATTGCTTTGATAAGCTCGTAAACGATTCTTATTTGTTTCTTGATATTTGTATTATTAGTGTGGTCGAATTATGGTCTTTATGTCTTTTGTATGACTAAATTTCAAAAGTTGCATAAAAAGTTTTGTTTTCAAATGAGTTTTGCTCCTAGACGATTCTGTAACTACGAACGGCCGTAACTTTCAAGAAAGGGCTCGGATCGCTTTGATATCTTCGCAAATGATTTCATGACGAGTAATGACTTTGATTTCCATAGGCGGGCCCGGATTGGGTTGACACTCGTCCGTGGGTCCCGCAACTGTCTATGTTTGGTTCTAACGATCATTTTTGAAAGAATTTACTATGACTATCTTTCCGACTCCCGAGTATGATTACTTATTGATTTGTAGAGTCTGAAATAAGGATTTTTATGTATGTGATTTTGATACGTGACTATGGTTCCTGATGTTCGGTTTGATATGCTCCCGAGTGATAATCGGAAGAAAATCTGATTTGACTATTATCTTGGGTTGTAAATAATAGTTCGCTTTGATTATGCTGTTGGGTCTTTGTAAGCGTTGTGCATTGCATATGATTACCCACTACTCTGCTCGTGCAAATGGTTATTGCATCTTTCGCCGAGTCCCGGGCCGGTTATGTATCGTGCGCAGTATATGATATTCTGGAGTATGATATGTCCGGTTCGCCGAGCTCCGCTGGGTATTTGGCCGCGGTATGTTAGATAATATTGACCGCTGGGTATTTGGCCGCGGTATGCGGATAATATTGACCGTCGGGTATTTGTCACCAGTATGTCGGATAATATTGACCGCGGTATTTGGCGTTTTGGATATACACTTACTTTCTGTACTTCTGTTTTGATTATGACTCGTGATATGTTCTATTTTTCGCATGTATGAGACAGAAATGTTTTTCAACAGAAAGCTAAGCATTTGGCATCCTGATGGTTATATTTGTCTTCTGTACCGCTTGTGTATGATTTGTACTTCAGATGCAAGCACTTTGGTATTCTGGTTATTATGCTCACTTTCTGCACTTCTGTTCGATTATACTCAGATTCGCTTACTGTATCTTCTGCTTTGCATACTCAGTACATATTCCGTACTGACCCCCTTTCTTCGGGGGCTGCGTTTCATGCCGCGCAGGTACACCCTTTTCTGCTGTTTGGAGTGATCCCCTTATTTCGGAGCTCACATTTTGGTATATATTCGTTCGCTGCATATGTATATGTTTGTTCAGGGGTACGACGGGGCCCTGTCTCGTCATATGATTCTGTTGGTCTGTATAGAGGTCTGTAGACGTATATGTGGGTTAGGCCTATTCTGTACAAGTGTGTTTGTATGTTATATGCTCTGGGCGATTCTATTCGCCGTGGCAGCCTTGTCGGCTTGCATTTGTATATGTTTTGGGCCATTGCGCCATTTGATAGCCTTGCCGGCTTCTGATATATGTATGTTTGTGTTTGAGATGTGTTTGAAACAGTTCGAGCTAATTTGAGACAGCGTTTGATATTTGTGTCCGTATAAGCCATCTATATGTGATTCGGATTAGTGATTGTGTTTGGGTGCCCAGCTCGGGCACTAGTCACGGCCTACGAGGTTGGGTCGTGACAGTAATGGTCCCCCTATGGCGGACACCAGCACCCGAAATTCCCGAAAATAACCCGATCTCAAATCGAAATCCCGACTAACTCCTAAGGTCATCTGCTTACAAACCACATACACAGACACACATAAAAATGCGCTATGAACGCACTCGTGGCCTCAGGATTTCCAACCGAGGTCTCGTTGACCACGTCAACCCTCGATACCTCAATTCTAACCTCCCAACCCAAGTCCCAAAATGCATCCGAGTGCATTGGGAGCCGAACTAGATATGCACGCAAGTTCTAAAAGACCATCCGGATCCCTCGAAATCGACGGATTTTCAGAAAAGGTCCGTTTACCCAAAAGCCAACCTTTTTTTGCTTTAAGCCTAAATTTCACAAAAAGTCGCCCAAATCAATTCTAGACACCTTAGGAAGCATGTCAACGGTCCTCTCGGGTCAAAAATGAGGTAACCAAGCGCGAAAAGGGTCAAAAAGGTCGAGAATGTAATAACGACCAAACGGGTCGTTACATTAGATACTAATTAAATAATCGCTCATCGTCGAGCGCCAAGGAAGAGTGGATGAAAAATGCTCGAATCGACAATAACTGAATATATCGGCCACGCATTTCGGACTTTTCCTTACAAGGAAGATTCTCACTGAACAAAAAGCGAATCCTAACGAATGATACAGAAACCATCAAAACGGTACTTCTCCAGCACAGAAACATGGAAAACCGGATTAACATTCGATAGATCTGGTGAAAAACTAAGTCATAGAACAAGGGTCCAAGAACGGGCAGTCTCAAACAGGCCCAAGCACCTTAGCTCGCTTAGCAGTCACAGCTCTCTAAACTTAGCTCAAGCTCTAATTCTCATATCTCCATATTCGGATTTCCCTCGCAACTGATCCTCGATTAAACGAATTCTCCTATTTGATAAAACCGCAACTCTGAACGCAATCAAAAGGCCCCACAACTACTTCCCCAACCAATGCAATCCTCTAAAACATGGTCACAACCATAACCCATTCTAAACCGATGAAATACTCTGATTCCGCTAACCTTTCCTTCGCACTTACTAGAGTCATTTCTCGTACCACGATTCCTTAGAAACATAAGAACACACATACCAAAATTTTGAACCCATAACTTACTCTTGTCAGAAAGAATCCTTGATTCATCTGCGATCTCTACGCAATTCCATCAAAAACTGATCTTACCGGCAGCCAACTGGGCTAATTCCGAAACTTCTTAAACTTCAAATCACAATGCAGGAACCGTACTACCGATTATCTCATCGAGCAAACAACAAATCACTATAAGGACCTCTCGCACAACAGTTCCTCCTCAGATCTACCATAAGCTCATTGCAATCCATTATTCTGTCTAAGTAACTGTTCTCAGAAAATATCATCAAATCCACTAAGAAACCCTAACAAGGCTCGGTAAACCTGTCATACCTCGAATCTGAGCTAGAACACATCGAATCTTTAAATATCTTCCTGGAAATATAACCATATATCATTAAGCTTAAATCGAATCGTGCTTACCCTAAATAGATGCACAACTCTCGAATATCACCAATATTCATTAGAACCAACCCGAATTTCGAAACCAAGCACGGCCATACCACGCATAACAATTCCTGTCTATCACTTTCGACTCCACAAGTTGAGTCCTATGCTTGGTATCGAAGAGCTATACCTTACGACTTCAATCTTCATAATTCTCAACCTTTTACCCGATACGCAATTTCGATACAACCCCGAACCTTTCAACGCGAAACTTGAAGACTCATATAGTAATTATATAACCATTGAACCTCTCATAGTTTCACCTCTATATGCTTGTAAATTCTCCGAAAGTATCCAGTCTTACACTGCAGCTCTAAATCTCACGCAATCACCCCCCAAATCTTTAATAACCAAAAGCGCTTACCCAAATTGTCCAGTCAATACTACTTGCAACATAAAATATCACCACGAATAGGGTCTCACCTAGAAAATATTACTCTAGTGCTCACATGATAGGGATTCCACAACCTTCTCTCTCAAGGCATGCTAACTCATCCACTGTAGAATGTTACGAAACTTATCTAACAATGTACCACCAAGCCACTTCTTATAAATCTCAATATGTCGATTCATTGGATTTGTGATTCTCACTAGTCGCGGATCACGAACCTCACGGAACTCTATCCTACCATATATTCCATTCCTGTAGATTTTCTTCTTAAGCTCACGCAATAATCACATCTCAACTGGAATATACAAGGAAGTGACAACACAATCCATACTAACCCAAGAAATCCCCAAGATGTACCTTTTTCTTATTGATCCACAATCATCTATACCTTTTCTCGACTCGTCAATTTCCTAATTTCCAATTAATTCACGATCATCAATACCGTCATCAATCCTCGAATCCACTCCATCGAATACTATATAATCATAAATCTTACAAACTAGCCGAATTAATCATGGAGATAGGATCGTACCACACACTCTGCACATTACCGTTTCCTAGGATCGTACCATACACTCTGCACATTAGCGTTTCCTTAACGCTTACCACTCTGAACTAAACACTCTCTAAATCTAGCGTATCACACGACAATATCACTAATATCCTTATGTATCCCACAGAATCGTCCTTGCCCGAATTTCCTTACTCAATTTTCGAATTGTAAACCGAACTTAATTCAGTTAACCCATCATCGTCTATTCTATCATTTCAAATACCCATGTTTAATATTCCCTTACTCAAACCCTTAATGTTATTAGTCCTTGAAGAATCGCCTCTTACCTCAATTATCGAATGTGAATACCTCTAACCACTTGCACGACTGTACATTTTTATTCAATCACCCAAGCTGAGTAATAACACACTAGTAGAGGGATCTAGCCTATAATATAATGAATGCAAGGTTCCCATCCTCAGTCCACCATTAATCTCTATTACTCTATGACATAACCGAACATATAACCCATCTATAAACTCTTAAGCCCACTCTACACTGTACACTGCAACCAACCCCGATATCATTAACTCTTACTTCAATAATTTTCTTTCTGTCCTTAACCTCGTAGACACCCATCAACCTCATAGGTCACACCCCTTACTGTACATCATGATATAATGCCCCCGCAGTCCAACACAACTCACGTACTCATGTTACTTCACCTAAAGTTTTACGAACCTCCATCTCCTAAACCCGATAGCAAGATACCTCAGTGTGACCCTTCAGTCACCGTATTTCATTTTGAATCACTTTTTATCACTCTCTACCGATAAACACTCAATCCTCTAAACTAATCATCTCTCTAAGCCGAACGAACCACGACAATATCAATGCTTCTCCTCTATTCCAAGTGAAACAACCAGTAGCTTCCTAAGTCATTATCCCATCACATATGCCCGTATTTGAAATCCTTTCCATCAGTCAATTACTAACTCCTCAGAAGTCTAACACCACCAAATTTACCGATCAACGATGTGGCCATAGCATTCACTTAAAAATTGAGTAGTCCTTTAACATCAACTAACTTATATCAAGAATAACCGTAGTACCAGTCGCAACCTTATCCTGACAACCATGCAGCAACCTTATCCTGACAACCATGCCAGATACAAATTTTTTTTGTTCCCGAACTCTCGAAAAGTACACATGCCCAAGATATTCTATGAAGTCTCACTTCGCTACGTGCTTTCCACCAAAGTCTTCCTTCATATCCTTATTGTCAACTTCTTTTCCTTCATTACACGCGATCACAGTACGCTTGCCCACATTCGATAGTCATCACCGAACTTACACTTGTTCTCGCATATCAAAGTCTAATAATCTACTGTTGCTGAAACGTTGACCCTCCATTGGTTCACCAGTGTCATGCACACCATGATAAATCCTTGACGAAGCTAAAGTCAAACCAATCATATCATCGATCAACCCACTATCGTTAAGCCATAATTGCACTTTGTCACTTCCGAGCAACCCAACGGTGAAACATGGAGACCCTGTAACCCTCTGAACTATCTTCCCATTTCTCACGAACTCTCACAATAGATGAGTCTAATCGCGACTCCACACAATCGAAACTTCAGGCCATAACTAAAGACTGAACTTGATCACTTTCACGAATTAGAATAACACATCTCGCACCAAACCATCATACGTCATAGATCAACCATTCGCATAACAATTTAAGGACGAGTGTCCATCCTCTGAGGGTGTTTAAGATAAGAAAGTTCAGATACCAATTGTAATCGACTAGATACTAATTTGAATAAAGTCGCACGAGAGAATGAAAGAATTCAAAGTTTCCTAAATGTCTTATTGTCACGCCTCAAAATCCACCCTAAACATGACCGGCATCCGACGTCATGAACAACATCGGAAGAACCTAAAAGATGCAATAACAATACTTGAACCCGCCAGGTTCAATATTCGCCTCCAATAGTTTATAAAATAATGTAAACAAATCATGAATATATAAATTAAATCAGCGGAAGTCTTTATTAATCAAATACTTAGTCAAACGTAATAACGTGCCCGAGAGTTAATCAATAACTCAACAACTACCCATAAGAATGTCTATTATGGAGCTTGTAAGATAAAGGAATAATAGGTCGACTCATCAGGACGTAGCCTAGAAAACTAATATAATGAATAAACACATAATTAGGGTGTCCTAGGAATGAACGTGTGGGCTCACCAAATCAGCAGGAACAACAAGTCCTTCCTAAATGACCAGAGTATCAAGAACCTGCTCTTCTCTATTACCTGACATACCATCAAAAACAACAATGGTATGCACAGTACGAGTGCCTCGGAGACAAGAAGTAATACGAAAATAGAGTACAATAATATATAAAGAAATCAGTCCTGAAAATCATGTGAAACCAATGTAAGAACAATTTGTTACACCCTGTACTTTTGTACGCAAAGTTTCGTCGTGAGTTAGCTGACGAAGATTAAAAAGGCAAGGTTGTCGTCAAGGTCATAAGGAATTATACATGCTCATTCTTCATACATGAGATCTTGGTATCATGTTTAGTAAGTATCGGAAAGGTTGGATGTTAAGCGAATTGAAGAAATTAAGTTTGTTGAAACATTGGGAAAATTTAGCAGAATTCCTGACAGAAATTTTAGGTCACATTGTGAGGGCCATATCTCCTATAATATGAGGGGTTACGGAACCCATAACCTATGCATTCATAAGTTCAGCGAGTCTACTTTCCAACCCAACTGACGGATCTGCATTTGCACTTCGACGCTGGGAGATATCGGCCGTCGACGTGTCGACGACCCATCGAAGATGAGGCGGTGCAAAATTTCAAGAACTGTCCAAATGCATATATATCACGATTTGGCCTTTATTTTCTTCATTTTCCACAGATGCAAACCCTCTTAAACCCTCTTTAAATATTCGTAACTTGATTCCATCAAAAGTTAATCAAGAAATCATCGTAAAGGCGTGAATTAGAAAGGAGTGATGTGCTAGTGATGGTTGTTGTGCCATACCCTTTGAGTTGAAAATTGAGGATTTTTCTTGGAAGTTTTGGGTGTTCAAGGTAAGAATATGATCTTAATTTGTTATTAAATTATGTGTGAAAGAATTTGTTGGTTTTAAGGTGAAGAGATATGTTTTGCAAGACATAAAGGGAGTTATTGGTATGGCTATCTTATGGATTGATCATGGATGGAAATTTTAAGAGATCTTCACTTGTTAATATTATTTTATACTTTCCTTGTTGTTGTTGATGATGTTGTGTATATTGTGGGTTGTTTGGGAGTTGGACTGGAGTAAGAATTATAGGGGAAATGCTGCTCAAATTTCGTTAAGTTTCCTTCGTACTTGGAATGAATAGTAAGGGATGTATATGGCCTAACTGTAATTTATATTATTTGATTGTAGACTTACGAGCTCGAGAAGTATACGTTGGCTGTTTAGATAGACTTCCAGGTATGTAAGGCTAGTTCCCTTCTTTCAAAGGCATGATTCCTATATTATGATTTCTTTTCTATATTCCCATGATCTTCGTACATCCTAAAAGATGAATGTTAAAGGTTCTTAAGATCTCCTTATGAGATCGAGATGAGATGTGTTTTATGATAATGATGAGGTTGATGGTTCTAATTCTAAAGATTCCAAAGTTTATGAATTGATGCTTTTATGAGGTTTGTGATATTATTATATCTTTTCCTTGATGATTGTTCATTGCTGTTAGTCTCACCTCATGTTACTAGTTTCTTCAAGGTAAGACATGACGATCATGATTATTCCATAACATATCGGGGTTACCGACCTTACGTCACTATAGAGTTATTAAATTTACTTGAGCTCGTATGCATGCTTCATGTTAAGTATATAATGATGATTACACCGTGCCTAGATGGTCGGGCATACCGCTAAAATCGGGTCGGCTTACTCGTGTTTATATGACACGGGCAGCACCACTAGTGGGCAACGTGACATGATTACCCCGGACGCCGGCTAATGATGTTATTGATTCAGACAGTTTGTCTATGAATGTGTGATATGTTTTCAAGATAAAGGTGAGCATGCATGATTCCGCCTCGAGAGGCAAGCAGTTACAGTTATCCTTTTTTTTTTGGCTTTCTATATTTCCTTATTATGTTATCATATATGCCTTACATACTCAGTACATTGTTCGTACTGACGTCCTTTTATTTTATGGATATTGTGTTCATGCCCACAGGTAGACAGGGAGATGACCCAGATATCTAGGAGCTTTATCAACATACATACAGGAGCACTCCACTACTCCGGAGTTGCAGACTTTTGGTATATTCTTTTGCGCATGTATTTGGGGCATGGCAAGGTCCTGTCCCGTCCTTATGATTTCAGCAGTAGAGGCTCGCAGATACATATGTGTGGGTAGTAGGTGTTATGTGATCTCTTTGGTGTATATTCTGTACTATTTCGTAACCTATTGGGCTTATGTATATACCTATGTTTCGGCTAAATGCAGGTTATTCCTTATATAACATATATATATATATATATATATATATATATATTGAGCATGACATGTGGTGCTCGGCAGTCTAACTCCAGGTACCCGTCATGGCCCTTAGCTGGGTCGTGACACAATTATTCAGTTTGTGTAGCTCAATAATAATTATCAAAACCGATTATAAGGCCTCTTGTCAAGGTACAACTTCAAATATGCCTTTCAATTGATCGTATTTGTTACACCTCAAAAAATTTTATGTCGTCATGTGGTACATAGGCTAACGTAGGGTAAGAAGTATATGATGTTTCTACAAGTAAGAAGTAGTACTTTACGGTTCTAATTAAGATTCCAAAGATAATTGAGGCAATAGAAGAAAGTTTGTTGAAGAATGAAAGGTATAAGTCGTGTTTTGGAAGGGTTTTGTAAAGTACCGAAATAATGTTGACTTATTGGTGTCTTGAGGAATAGTTATGATGTCCCTTAGGTTGTTAATGAGGTGTTAAACAAGTGCTAAGAAGGTTCCATAAGGATTAGAGATCAAACGAGACGACGAGAACAAGTTCGGAGAAAAGGTGGATTATACGGCCATTTATACGGTTCGTATAATATTATACGGTCCGTATAAGTAACCGTATAACTCCATCAGTAATGGCCCATCACTATAACGGTTATACGGATCATAAGCCAAATTTTTCATAACTTGAACATCATCTACCGGCACAATTCTAGTAGGATCTCCGACAAACTTACAGAGCATTGATACGTGGAAAACTGGATGGACTGATTCAAGTTCTGGGGGTAAGTCTAGTTCATAAGCCACTTGGCCTATCTTGCGGATAATCTTATAAGGTCCAATGTATCGAGGACTTAATTTTCCTTCTTGCCAAATTTCATCACGCCTTTCATCGGTGATACCTTCAGGAATACCCAACCATCAACTTGGAATTCTAAGTCTCGCCAACGGTTGTCTGCATAAGATTTCTGGCGACTTTGGGCTGTCAAAAATCGATCTCGAATAACCTTGATCTTTTCCACCGCTTGTTGAATCAACTCCGGACCTATTAGTTGCATCTGTCCTGCTTAAACCATTATCAAGGATCTACCTTTTCTTCCATATAGAGCTTCATATGGGGCCATCTGAATACTGGAATGATAGTTGTTGTTGTATCCGAACTCAATAAAAGGCAAGTGGTCATCCCAGCTACCTCCGAAATCTTGCACGCATGCCCGTAACATATCTTCCAAGGTTGAATATTTCGGCTTGCCATCAGTTTGTGGATAACCAAACGTAAGCCTTACCGAGTACCCAAACCTTCTTGGAAAGACTTCCATCCATGACCGCGTAAATTGTGCTCCTCTATCTGTGATAATAGATATCGGGACACCATGAAGTCGCACTATCTCCTTAAGATACAACCTTGCATAATCCTCTGCTGAATATGTGGTTCTAACTGGAAGAAAATGAGCTGATTTCGTCAGTCTGTCCACGATCACCAGTATGGAGTCATACTTGCTTCGGGAGCAAGGCAAACCAACAATAAAATCCATGTTGATTACTTCCCATTTCCAGGCTGAAATTTTCATGGCTTGTAACAATTCTCCTGGCTTTTGACTTCAATTTTCACTTGCTGGCAATTTGGACATTGGGCTACAAATTCTGCTGTCTTTCTTTATTGCATCCCACCAATACATTAACTTAAGATCGTGATACATCTTGGCTGCTGCTGGGTGAATGGAATACCAGGAGTAATGAGCTTCTTCTAGAATCTGACGATGTAGCCCTGCAACATTTGGAACACATAGCCTACCCCGGTACCTAAGAACTCCATCGGTAGAATCCTCGAATAGCGACTTCTCTTTCTCAGGAAATGTATCCCTATAGTGATTCAACTGGGAATCTTCATATTGGCGCTCTGTCACCTCCATATCTAAGGACGAAACAGCTAGGTTGTGAATACCAAACTTACGTATGCCACACATCAATTAAATGAACTTCCCAAGCGCGAAGTTGAAATTAATTCCAAAACTTCCACGGAGGGATCTCAACAAATCATTCTTGATTTGCGTCATGCATCGCTATATTTCACCTTTCGGAGATATAAAATACACACGAAAATCATAGAGATCATGTAACCCTTTGCACCAAAAATTCAACTCCTATTTCTCAAGAAAATATAATGAACCTCTTGTGATACGTATAAATATCACACATGAAACCTCAAATAGTGTCTCCACATCTTTAGTGCATGAATAACAGATGACCAATTTGAGATCATGGGTCGGATAGCTCTTTTCATAACAAACTCGCCTTGAAGATAAGCAATGACTTTACCATGTTACATGGGAGAATAAGACAAGAAACAATCAGATACACAACACCAATCAACTAGATCCAATTCTGGAGTGTTAGGGCATGAAAGAATTGAAATCTTCCTAATTCCTAAACTCCGTTCAAGCATCGGTAGCCATTGAAATTATCCGCAAGACTCTACTAGACATACTTTCAATGGTGCTAAAATAGTAAAACCCTTCCACAATCTTCTATACCAACTTGTCACGCCAATCCTAGAAAGCTTCGAACCTCTCGTAGGGGTTGTAGGTCGGCAAAGTCTTCCCAAATCTTTTGATCGTCATTTAATGCCATCAGAAGATTATGCCCAAAGGTCACAAAATTTAGCCAAAACTGCGTATTTTGAAATTATATAAAATTCTAAATGCGGAAGAAATTCTAGGACAAAATCTGGTCTAGACTGGTACAAGCATGCTTCGTTTCTATCCGAGAGTATACTAAGATGTCATCGATGAACACGATCACAAATAGGTCTAGAAAGGGCCTCAATACAAATTCATAGTTAAATACAAAGAAGAGTCTCCGAAGCGTTAGTCAACCCAAATGACATCACCCGAAATTCATAATGGCCATATCTCGTTCTGAAGGCTGTTTTGGAAATATCTTCTTCTTTAACTCTCACTTGATGATATCCCGATCTTAGATCAATTTTGGAAAACCATTTAGCACCCTGTAATTGGTCGAACAAATCATCGATTCTTGGAAGCGGATATTTATTAGTCACATATTCAATTGCCTGTAGTCAATGCACAGTAGGTAGAAGCCATCTTTCTTTCTCACAAATGACATTGCTCCCCACGGTGATGAAGGACCTAATAAATTCCTTCTCGAGCAAATCTTTCAATTGCGCCTTTAGCTCTTTCAACTTGCCCAGTGAGCCAAAACCAGAGGAGGAATAGATATAGGCTTGGTGTACGAGCAACACATCAATCGCAAAATCAATCTCCCTTTCCGAACCTGGAAGACACCGGAAGTTCATCTGAAATATATCCGTCAAATTCATTCACCACCGGAACGGTTGGAAAGTTATGGCTTTGCTTCGGTGTCATGAACTCGAACTAGATGATAAATATAACCTTTGACGATCAATGCACGACCTGATAGGAAATAAACCTACACACATGGATATATATATATATATATTTCCATTCAAGATGAGTATCTCTATGGTTCAAGTGGAATCGAACTATTTTTATTCTGCAATCAACATCGGCATAACAAGAGGCCAACCAATCCATGCCCATAATTACATCGAAATCCAACATTTCCAGCTCTAACAAATCGACTTTAATCTGACGATCACATACCACAATCACACAATTTTTATACACTTGTCTGGCTATTACTGGATCACCAACCGGAGTAGATACCTAAAAAGGTTTAATTGGCTCATGTTTCACCCCAATGCTGCCAGCAATATAAGGAGTAATATAAGACGGCGTAGAACTCGGATCAATCAATACATAAACGTCATGAGAGAATATGGATAGTCTACCTGTAACCACATCTGGAGAGGACACAAGATCACGATTCGTCCCGTAAAGCATAAATAATTGGGTGCCACACCGAACCGGATGCTCCTCCTCTTATCCTACCGCGGCCCTGATGATAAATGACACAACAAGAGCGCACGGACAAGGAAGAACCGATCACAACACAATGGGCTGAACCCTAACTCTACCACCAATCGATGGAAAATCACGCATCAATCGCCCAATAACCACGGGAATAAAAGCATCGAACCTCGGCGACCGATCGGAATGTAATCTACCACACTAGCTACACGCGACACTATGGTAGTCCGGCTAATCACCTCCCCGAGAACACTAAAGCTCGAACTCGACCCGGACCGAAGGAATAGGGCGATCAAATATCCCGTATGTGTTGCAAATCGAGGATAGGCCAAGCTGAGCTTAAGCGGATCTACGAAATCCCAGTGGGAATAAGGGAAGCCCTCTATAATCACTAAAGTGTATACTATAAGGCCCTCTTGCTCCAATCTATCAATATCATGAGCCTAAGTTGTTGCTAAAATCTTGGCATGGGCTTGAATACGGAAATATCCATCCTATCTATAACGAAGCCGTTTAGTAATCCTTGAACAAATGTGGCCTATTGTGTGGTCACAAAAGTGTTACATATATCCCATGTCAAGATAGTCAAGGCATATCTAGCCAATTAATTCAAGTGAAGGCTACACTCTCGGGCACTCATATTCCTTTGCTTCAGAATCAAGAATTTATCGGCTCTGGCCCGATGGACCTCGGGTGGCAAATAATGACAAATAAAAGCTTCCACGAACTCTTGCCAAACCGGGGATATAGCATCCTCTCCTCTTGAAGAAGTTCGTATAATTGTACCAAAGGACCGCCACATCCGGAGTCTATAAGATGCCAACTCTCATTTTTCGATTTCGAAGGCATGGATGATCTTCAATGTTCAACATTTCATCTATAAAACCTTACGGGTCTTCATCGGCTTTTACCCGAAAAAAAAGAGGGGGATTTAAACTAAGTAATGGTAAAAGGATTATAAGTCGATATGGTAAGAATGCTTGCAAGTATTATTGAAATGTATAGCCAATGAATGGAAGGGAAAGTGACCGGGAAATATACAAGGACGATTGATAAAAATTCAAGTATATTTCGATGTGAATGAGGTAAGTTTCGTTCTTTGCATTTACTTCGATATTGAGAGCCCCGTGAGGCTAAGGTGTGTTATGTGTATATATTTGACCTGTGTGAGGCATTGCATGTATTTTCTGTTATGCAAGGTGGTTTGGATAGTAAGAAGTATTATATGAAAATTTTCCTAAAATTTAAGGATGAGGACCAAGGATTTAAGAGATAACAAAGATTATAGGTCTATGATTGCTACAGATTGATTGAAGGGAAAGTATAGGGCACGTTGATATAGGATGATAAAATAAAGATGACGCCACAAGTGGACATCGGGCATCAGTTATTGGAATAAAAAGTACTATTTCTAGTTTGGGATTAAAACATCACTACTTAGTATCCCCATAAATTTCGATCGAGAATGGCAATAAAATATAGCAATATAAGGTAAAACCTTTAAGGGGGAAAACAATTAAGCTTGAGTACGAGCACAAGGACTGACTAAGGTATTGGAGGAATTATGACACCTAACAATTGTTACACCCCAGAAAATTTCGCGTTACTAAGGCTGCAGACGGCTTAATGTGAGCTCAAGGAGGAGAAAATATTACAAGTATAAAGGATGAAATTCTATTGTATTAGCATGAGGACAGCATGAGTATGATATTTGGAATGATACGTTAAAAGATATATAGCCCTCGTAATCGTAGGCTGAGGCGGGGCCCACATGATGGGGGTTTTATAAAGGACATATGACAAGTTATATGGATAATATATGTGAAGTTAAACACAACTCAAGAGGACCCTTGAGCCAAATCCAAGTGTAAGCCCTCCAAAAAGATGTTTTTAAGTTACGTTTTCGGGTGATCTGACTTCGGGAGGCCATAACCCCATCATTATTTGGGAATTTGGGCAAACTCCAAAAATGAAAGTTGTAGATAATTTAAATACCTTTCCAACCATAGGTTGTGGGCCTTCACACGACATAGGGCTAAAAAGGTATGAACGTTTTAAGGCAGAAAGGTCAAGCAGGGCAGTGGGCTCAGCCCAACACGATTCCAAGTCGGGTCAGGCCCACTTCCCATGCTATTTAAGGGAAATTTTCATCCTTATCTGCCTCATTTTCATACCAAAGGTCCAGAATATTTTAGAGAGGGAGAAAGGAGAGTTAGAGAGAGAAAGTGGAGAATCGATCAAGTTCGAGGCCTCGAATCCCGAGGCTCGTGAAGGATAAAGTGTAGTACGAGTTGTCGTCGTCGTTTTAAGCTAAAAGTTGAACTTGGGGGATGTTGGTTTCGTGGTGGCTGCTCATATAAGGTATGTTTAAGATGTTAATGATGTTCTTACCATGATCATTGATAGATTTGACGGGTTAGAATAGAGAAAATGACGTTGAAAGTTTGGTTATAATTTTTGGATATCAAATGACTTGGGGGCTGTTTTTGTATGATTAAATGGATAGAATTAGTTGGATATTGATATAAAATGATTATTGATATTGCTGTTGATGTTGTTGATAAGTTGTTGTTCTTGAATTTGGGAGAATAAAGCGTATGAAGATATCGTATACAAAGCGTATACCGGGCTGTTTTGGTGTATATCTTTGGTAGTTGATGCTTTGAGTTTAAAGAGACTTATATGAGATGGTTGTTGTTTTTGTTGGTTGTTGATTGTGTTGTTAAATTGAATTGGAATTAGAGGGAAGCGAAGATTACAGGGAAAATGCTGCCCGAATTTACGGAAGTTAATTACGAGCTTAGAGAAGTATATGAACCTTTTTCAAGTTGTCGACGGTTTTCTTTACCTTGATTGCGGATTGGCCGCATAATTTAAGCTAATCACATAAGCGACAAGGTATGTAAGGAAAACCTTTCTTCCTTTGGCATGATTCTTGCTGTTATTCATTCTATATGTACTTCATATTATTCCATTCTTAGACGAGTAAGGTCTAAATATTTCTTGTGATGACTTATTGATATTGTGCTCCTATTCTGTTCCAAAGGGAACACCCATAAGGTGCCAAGTTGAGTTGTGTATATGGTTTTACTAATGATTTCGAGGAAATGAGTTTTATACTTAAGGAAACATAAAGTTTGATTTTCAAAACCATTCCGAAGGGTGCGAGATTTTACTACTTCATTTCGTTTACGATTTATGTCTACATTCCATAGTATCATCCCTTTGTACTGATATGATCACTTATTCTTTGGGTAGGGCAATAAGATGAAATTGAGTAGAATATAAGTAGTAAGAATTTGATAACAATTCTACCCTCAAACACAGTATGTCCTCCTGAGTCTAGTGAGATACAAATTTGATAACGTCTTGTGAAAGACTAAGGCTAATAACTGGATTGTGATGAATTAATTAGTGACTTATGCTTTGAATTGAAATTGATATTTTTGGATTAAATTTGTGTTGATATGATGGTGATATTAAGCCGGGCCGCCTCCGAAGGGCCACCCTAGTATTATTAGCGGAAGCGGTTGCCGAAGGGGCCATCATTATTATGCCGGAAGCGCGCGCGTCCGAAGGACTATTGTGATACTAGCCGGAAGCGGCTGTCCGAAGGGACCATTACGGTAACATGTCGCAAGCGGCATGTGTGTTGGATTGCATTATTTACGTAAAGATTGTTTTGGGACTTCGTGTGCACATTTATGTTTCTTCCGGCGAAGGTCGGAGGTATTGAGTTAGATTGTGATTTCTTCTCTCCTAAATCAAATTATGATTATGATTTGTTACCACCTTACATACTCAGTACATTTTCCGTACTAACGTCATTTTGCCTTGGGACGCTGCGTTCATGCCCGCAACCCCGAGTTAAGTGTATAATGCTAGGCTTGGACGTCACCGGGATTGGCAAGTTCCACCTCATTTTGGAGCTGGTGCTAAGTCATGTATAGATATGTATGATTATGGGTATGTCGGGGGCTTTCTCCGACTCATAATGTTCGGTTTACTTCTTAGAGACTTTAAGACGGTGTCTTGTGGTATATTTGTCGAGATGTTGACAAAGTGATGTCTGTTGAGTCATTTGTGGATTTTAACAGAGTATGTATTTTAGATGATTTCAATTGGTTTAAAGTACTTATTTTATTGAAAGTTTTCATAATCGTTATAAAGATCATGATTTCTATTTAGAAAAGTTTCATGTTTTTAAAATTTTTGAAATGACAGGTTTTGATAGAGCGAATGTCTAAGGGTTCGCTTGACTCTGATGAGAGTCGGGTGCCCGTCATGCCCTACCATTGTTAGGGTGTGACAAAGTGGTATCAGAGCAGTTCGTTCTAGGGATTGTCTGCAAAGTCGTGTCAAGTAAAGTGTTGTTCATGGGTGTGTTGTCGACCACACTTATGAATAGGAGGCTACAGAGCATCTAGGATGGTTTCCCTTCATTCAGATCATAGATTGTGCTATAGAGCTGTGTTATAGGCCTTGAATCCTTGCCACTAACTTTAAGATTTGAATTTTGATTAAGTGATTGTAAAATGCAGTTATGATTACGAAATTGGAATTGCTCGTAGGAAAGGTAAGTTCTCTGATGATTAATGATTGCTATTTGAGGTAAGTGCTGCAGGTTAAGGATTGCAGTAAGAAAGGTATGCTTCTTATAAAATTGAGAATGCCATTGTGAAGAGCATTTGTACAAGTATGTATAGGGTGTTGTAATATGATTGTGGCCCTGTGAGGCATGTTGATATATTTTGATTGTTGCCCTGTGAGGCTTGTTGGTTAGGCTTGTTGTGTACGAGGTGGGTAGTACAAATTACGAAGAGGTTACGCAAAAATTTTGTTAAAATTGATTGTGATCAGTAGATATATGTGTGCTATAATCAGTACGATACACAAGTGTAAACTGAAGAATGAAAGGTTAATAATAGTTGTAAATCGGCTGAAAGGAGGGTTATGAGAAGGGTTTAGAATGAGTTTGAGAGTTAGGTTGAAATTACTCGAGGATATAGAAGTGAGTCGAGGGTTAAGTTAAGTTCTCTCGGGGATTAGAAGTAAGGTGGATGAACTAAGATTAATGTGATTCGAATAATGCGATAAGATTATAAGAAGAGACTTAAGAGGGGAAGCAATGATAAACAAGGAGTCATTCGAGAGGTGAGTTAGTATAAAAAAAAAAGTAACCTTTAACGAGTAAAGAATGAAACAAGGATGAGAAAGAAACATGATTATATGTGTTTGAGGAAAGGGAGTAATGTGATATTAGTAAGTGTTGGAATTGGATACGAGTATTAGTCTTCATTTAACATTTGAGGACGAATGTTTCTAAGAGGGGAAGGATGTTACACCCCAGAAAATTTCGCATTACTAAGGCTGCAGACGGCTTAATGTGAGCTCAAGGAGGAGCAAATATTACAAGTATAAAGGATGAAATTCTACCGTATTAGCATGAGGACAACATGAGTATGATATTTAGAATGATACGTTAAAATATATATAGCCCTCGTAATCGTAAGCTGAGGTGGGGCCCACATGATGGGGGTTTTATAAAGGACATATGACAAGTTATATGGACAATATATGTGAAGTTAAACACAACTCAAGAAGGACCCTTAAGCCAAATCCAAGTGTAAGCCCTCCAAAAAGATGTTTTTAAGTTACGTTTTCGGGTGATCTGACTTCGGGAGGCCATAACCCCATCATTATTTGGGAATTTTGGCAAACTCCAAAAATGAAAGTTGTAGATAATTTAAATACCTTTCCAACCATAGGTCCTGGGCTTTCACACAACATAGGGATAAAAATTAATGGACGTTTTAAGGCAGAAAGGTCAAGTCAAAGGCTGGGCTCGGCCCGTGAACCCGATTCCAAGTCGGGTCAGCCCACTTCCCTCGCTATTTAAGGGAAATTTTCAGCCTTATATGCCTCATTTTCATACCAAAGGTCCAAAATATTTTAGAGAGGGAGAGAGGAGAGTTAGAGAGAGAAAGTGGAGAATCGATCAAGTTCGAGACCTCGAATCCCGAGGCTCGTGAAGGATAAAGTGTAGTATGAGTTGTCGTCGTCGTTTTAAGCTAAAAGTTGAACTTGGGGGATGCTGGTTTCATGGTGGATGCTCATATAAGGTATGTTTAAGATGTTAATGATGTTCTTACCATGATCATTGATAGATTTGACGGGTTAGAATAGAGAAAATGACGTTGAAAGTTCGGTTATAATTTTTGGATATCAAATGACTTGGGGGCTGTTTTGGTATGATTAAATGGATAGAATTAGTTGGATATTGATATAAAATGATTATTGATATTGTTTTTGATGTTTTTGATAAGTTGTTGTTCTTGAATTTGGGAGAATAAAGCGTATGAAGATATCGTATACAAAGCGTATACCGGGCTGTTTTGGTGTATATATTTGGGTGTTGATGCTTTGAGTTTAAAGAGACTTATATGAGATGGTTGTTGTTGTTGTTGGTTGTTGATTGTGTTGCTAAATTGAATTGGAATTAGAGGGAAGCGAAGATTACAGGGAAAATGCTGCCCGAATTTACGGAAGTTAATTACAAGCTTAGAGAAGTATATGAACCTTTTTCAAGTTGTCCACGGTTTTCTTTACCTTGATTGTGGATTGGACGCATAAGTTAAGCTAATCACATAAGCGAAAAGGCATGTAAGGAAAACCTTTCTTCCTTTGGCATGATTCTTGCTGTTATTCATTCTATATGTACTCCATATGATTCCATTCTTAGACGAGTAAGGTCTAAATGTTTCTTGTGATGGCTTATTGATATTGTACTCCTATTCTATTCCAAAGGGAACACCCATAAGGTGCCAAGTTGAGTTGTGTATATGGTTTTACTAATGATTTCGAGGAAATGAGTTTTATACTAAAGCAAACATAAAGTTTGATTTTCAAAACCATTCCGAAGGGGGTGCGAGATTTTACTACTTCATTTCGTTTACGATTTATGTCTACATTCCATAGTATCATCCCTTTGTACTGATATGATCACTTATTCTTTGGGTAGGGAAATAAGATGAAATTGAGTAGAATATAAGTAGTAAGAATTTGATAACAATTCTACCCTCAAACACCGAAAGTATGTCCTCCTAAGTCTAGTGAGATACATATTTGATAACTTCTTATGAAAGTCCTTAGCTAATAACTGGATTGTGATGAATTAATTAGTGACTTATGCTTTGAATTGAAATTGATATTTTTGGATAAAATTTGTGTTGATATGATGGTGATATTAAGCAGGAAGCGACTGCCCGAAGGGGCCACCCTAGCTAAGCCGGAAGCGGCTATCCGAAGGGGCTATCATTATTATGCCGGAAGCGGCCGTCCGAAGGGACTATTGTGATACTAGCCGGAAGCGGCTATCCGAAGGGACCATTCTGTTAACATATCGGAAGCGGCATGTGTGTTGGATTGCATTATTTACTTAAAGATTGTTTTGGGACTTCGTGTGCACATTTATGTTTCTTCCAGCGAAGGGCGTCGCGGGTATTGAGTTAGATTGTGATTTCTTCTCTCCTAAATAAAATTATGATTATGATTTGTTACCACCTTACATACTCGGACATTGTCCGTACTTGACGTCTTTTTGCCTGGGGACGCATTTGGCGTTCATGCCCGCAACCCCGCATTGTTTGGGAGGCTTGGACGTCGGGGACGGGATTGGCAAGTTCCACCTCATTTTGGAGCTATACTGAGTCATGTTTAGATATGTATGATCATGGGTATGTCAGGGCCTTCTCCCCGACTCATAATGTTCGGTTTACTTCTTAGAGACTTACGCAGACGTTGTCTGTGGTATATTTGTCGAGATGTCGACAAAGTGATGTCAGTTGAGTCATTTGTGAATTTTAAAAGAGTATGTATTTTAGATGATTTCAATTGGTTTAAAGTACTTATTTGATTGAAAGTTTTCATAATCGTTATAAATATAATGATTTCTATTTAGAAAAGTTTCATGTTTTTAAAAGTTTTTGAAATGACAGGTTTTGATAGAGCGAATGTCGCTCGACTCTGATGAGAGTCGGGTGCCTGTCATGCCCTACCATTGTTAGGGTGTGACAACAATGGGGAAATTGAAAAGTAATAGGGAGTTATGAAGCAAGATGAGCTAAGGAAATGCAAGGAGAAGTCATTAAAGTAGACGGAGGTAAGATCGCAAGAAAAGGATTCAAGGATATTGCGTTGGTCGAAACGAGCTGGTGACAATGAATCCTCGTGAAATTTCAAGCTGCTAGTTATATCAATTGCGAGAGTATATGACATAGAACGATACAAACAATCGCCATGATGACATGGATAACAGAATGGTGGAAGCACGATGATGAGGATACTTCGCTCGCCTCCGCATCGAGAGGAGGACGAGGGCGGCTACGGTATATGAGTCTTTTATTGGAAGTTGTTATGTGCGTACAACTATTGCAGGATACTATTGATAGTTGACAAATGGAAGTTTTGAAGGGACCGATAACCAAAGTACCTATAGATAACTGCAGCTAAGAAGTTTTATCGCTACAAGGAATTTTAAAATTTAGGAATGGAAAGCAGTTGTATGTGTTGATTGATGGCTTGTCATCGGGAGTTCCAAAGGTTAAAATATCATTTGCTTCGTCGGAAGAGTAAGGAATCCTTTTAATCTGGAGGGAGATGCACTACGAGAATTTATCGAAATCCGTTAGAATTTCAGCTTGTTCTAGGTTATGTGATAAAGGTCACGCAGTAGGGTCGATGCGATCATACCAGTACTAATGCACCGGATCCCATTAGCACTCCAAGGTTAAGCGTCTTTGGCCGAGAGTAATACTAGGATGGGTGACCCCAGGGAAGTGTACTAAAAGTCTTACAAATTCGAGAGATAAGGGACGGATGAGAAGCTAGAGTAGCCTAAAGGAAATTGGAGTATGCGGAGTGGTTGGAAACCTCAAGAGGTCACGAAGGACAAGGCGGACTAGATCGGTGGCGAGAAAGAAGGTGCATCACAGCTCTAGAATTAGGATGAGTTCGAATAGTAGTTGAAGATACTTTGTAAGTGAGGGGTTAGTAAGCACATATAGTATGATATCCCATATGTGACCGCGGCAAATTGGTATGTGTGTCCCAAAGAACCGGCGTTGCTATATACTGAAGGCATTAATCTAGGGGTGGGCGTTCTGTATTCGGTTCGGTAGTTGTAAAGTTCGGGTTCGGTAATTCGGTAATCGGTAGTTAAAAGTAGATACCAAATACCGAACTTTCAAACTTCGGTTCGGTAATCGGTAAATCAAACTTCGGTTCGGTACGGTATTCGGTAATACCGTATATTGAAGTTGGACAACATAACTTGTAAACACAAATTCCTAATCTTTCAATTAATATATAATTTTTAAAAAAAAATAGTTAAAGACTTATACAAATACAAATCAAATAGTACTCGGATAGCTTAATTCAGAGTCTTTCAATGTAAAAAAGGTTAAGCTAGCTGACTGATTACGTACTATATTTTCAAAGAATGACATATATGGCATAATTAATATATTAAATTAGTGTGTGGTACCATACGTGTCTCTGGATAGTGTCTTCAAGAAGATCAAAGCCTAATGGTTTCAATTTGTGACCTTGCAGAGATATGAATATCATATGCTTATATAAATTTTTCTCAACCAAATTTCATATGCTTTAGCTGGTGGGCAAGTTTGCAAGTCATTCATTGTGCAATTAAGATGGACGTACATAGTGTGCTTTGTTACTACTTATTATGGAATTACCAATGTCACCGTATATAACTTAATTATAATAAGAAGATCAGAAATAATTTTAAAAAGATTAAAGAGTGTGGAAATTAATACTCCAATATTTTCATGAAAAGGGAAAAAACAAGGCAAATAAGCAATATTTAGGTTTGGGAAGGAATGTTCTATTTAACGGCTATACGGCCATAAGATTTCCAGATTGCAAAAATTAATTTAGGAAAATCTATGTGATGTTGATCCGTTGATAGGATGAATGTCATTTTTTTGCGAATTATACCATTGGTGATGTTGATCTGATGTTTACATACTCTCTCTTACACATTCAAATTTATATAATCACTCATAATGACCTTGTTTTAGTCCACATCATACCATAGCCTTATGTCCAATAACGATTTAATATGTAGTACTGAATACCGAAACCGAATACCGTATTTTTAAATTTTTATTCCCGAATACCGAATTACCGAAACCCCCGCTTCGGTTCGGTAATTCGGTTTTCAGTGTTTTATGCCCAGCCCTACATTAATCCAACAGGGTAGAGAAGTTCAAGTAACAAATGCTACAGGGTAAGCTGATGGTATTTTCACTACAGGTTAGAATTGGAAAGACCTAATGCCATAACGCCAGGAAAAGGAAGAAAGTGAGTATATAGAAAGTAAAAGGATTAGAATGTCTTAAGTGTAAGGAACGAGGGAGAGTGAAGTTTCCAAGAGGGACGATGGGCAAGGCAAGGGACTATTCGAATGAGATTCGAAGGTAGGCATTCGAAAGGAATAAAGTGTGATAGTATGGAAACAAAAGATGAATGTGTAGGGTCAGAGAACAGGCTTCGATAAGTGGGACTAAAGGATAGTAATCACCAATAGGGATGGAAAGTAAGAGAAAGAATGATCAGGCCTTGCAACGATGCTAAGAGATTTCCAGCTCTCGAGAGGTATATAAAGGGATAAATGTGTAGTCATATTGACACGGTTGCCTCGAACACGGAGGAGCCTTCCTAAAGATGGTTTAAGAATAGAACGGATTTGCGCGTTTAAAGGAATATTTCACGGACTTCAGGGTCGAAAAAAGAGAGTATAATGCAGGGTTTTCACGATACAAACAAGAAGTGGAAGAACACTGGAAGAACTACAATGCATAGGTGGGACGCAAATAGGTAGTCAAGGAAAATTTCGGATAAGTGAGCTAAGTGAATAAAAGGATTGATAGTGGAAGTGGAAGAGTCTAGCATATTAACTCTCAATGATATATTGTAGACGTAAAGTGAAATCAGAAACTCAAAGTAAGAAGAATTTCAGTGATAATAGTTGTGGAGAAAGACGAGGGGTAAGAGCAAACTGTGACCAAATGCTTCGTAAAATGTTTTGATGGATTCCAATGTTCCCATTAACTCGTCGATTTGGGAAATGTTCAGTCATAAAAGGTGGAAGTATAAGGGCCTTAAAGAAGGCAGTGAGAGTGGATATGTAATGCATAAGCGCTTCGTTTAAATGCAAAACCCTCGACTAGCAGAAAGAAAAATAAATCAAGCTATACGATGAGAGAACTTCGGTATTATGAGAGACCAACCGAGTTGGAAGATCGTTAGGGTTGGCCAATGACTACTGGTACTCGGGAGTTATTAGTGTGTAAGAGCACCCTTAAGGGGGGGGGGGGGAAGAGCAGATCTAATTCTGAAAGGAGGTGTAGCATCATCAAAAGTCCAAAGAAAGAAGGATGTTAGCTTAAAGAGGCCAAGACTCGGGACATAATGGCATATCAAGAATGTATTAAGAGGGTGCAGAAATGAATTAAAGATAAGCAAACCACAAGCAGGTATGAAAAAAATAATTACGATGGATTAAGAAATACTTCATGCAGATGTGAGATATGATTTCCAGGCCCGGCATATTCCAAAGAGTAATAAAGAGAGGGAGAAAGGTCTTCAAAATAATTTCACAGAGAACGATGGAAAGGGTGACGAACACAAAGAGGTGATGGAGTGCATAAATGAGTCCAATGAAAGAGTTAAGAGCGCGGAAAGAAACTGACCAATGTATAGTATAAAGATACAGCGATTGAATTCTAAGAGGAAGGAAATGAACTAACGGAGATGTTGTGGGCTGTAAACAACAACATTCGAGGATGAATGTTTTTAAGGGGGGAAGGATGTTACACCCCTTATCTTCGAAGAGCACTTATCAAATTCGAAACATAAGTACGTTGAGTTAGGGTTAAGTAAAATCACTTTGGAATATAAGGAGCAAGCATTATTAAGTATATTTAATGAGTGAAGGATGTATATAAGGTATACCGGAAGGTTTTATAAGGAAATGAGTGGAAGAAATGGAGTAGTACGACTTTGGAGAAAGGACGGGTAAAGTTTCGTGAGAAGATTTTGGTCCAACTTGAGGGAAGAATATCTCTTAGCATATGAAGTGTTTTAAGGTATTTCAAAAGCCTAAAATGAATTTCGTTGAGTTTAGTTTCCAACGCAACAAACCTCTCATTGATAGGACATCGGAGTGGAGAATTATGGACGTTACAAGTTCGGCTGACAGAGCAGAAACGTGTGCTACAGTACTGCTAACCCTTATATAAAGGGTAATAACCGCTTTTTTCATCAGATTTGCCTAGAAAATTCCAGAAAAATAGTTGAGGGTGTGAGAATATGAAAAAATTGAGCAATTTTCAAATGACGGAATATTAGTTTAGGTCCGGATAGCGTGTGGTTGTGATTGTAGTCTTGTTTTGCGGTGGATTTTGTCGTGGATTCGAAGCGGGCATCGGGGATATTGCTACTTCAACAAGAGTAAGGTATGAATCTTTCTCTTTCGGTATTATTTAAGGCTTATTCTCGGAGACAAAGTCGTTAAGTAATTGTGTAGTAAGTTGGTTAGTTATGGAAGTTGGAAAACAGTGTGTGGGTTGTTTTATGGTACATATTGGTGTTGGAAATGATGTTATTGATGTTGGTATTGTTGTTGTTGTTGTTGGTTCTTTGAATTGAGATTCCGCTAGGCATATAAATAGGGGAGATGCTGCCCGATTTTCAGCAGATATAAAATAGTTTGACTTGAAAGCTTAGCACAAATATACTACGATGAGTCTAGCGATTGTGTGAATCCTCTTAAATTTAGACTTGCGAGTCGACGAATAAGTGTAGATAATTGGAGGCCGAACAGTATGTTAAGGCTAGTCCCTTTCTTTCAAAAGGCATAATTCCTATGCTATGATTCCATATATGTTTCCATAACCTTCTTACTTTAAAAAGTTAAAAGTTCAAGATTCTTAAAAGCTTCTTATGATACTAAAGATGATATGTTTTCTATGATTAACATGATGATGATGATTTTAATTCTAAAGATTCCAAAGCTTATGATTTTAATGCTAAGATGAGATTACTGAGCTTATTTCATGATTTTCTTGATTCCACTCATTGTTGTTGATCTCACCTTATAATCATTGTTCCTTCAAGGTGAGGTAGAGCGATGATAATTGTTCCATAATATAAGTCGGAGGCTACCGACCTTACGTCACTCCGATAAAGTGATAACTTTTATTTGGGCTCTCATGCATGCTACTTATGTTATATATATATATATATATATATATATATATATATATATATATATATATATATATATATATATATATATATATATATATATATATATATATATGGGGTAACGGGAAAGGTGTGGTGTTATAAACGCATAGCCACCTTATCGGTGGATATCGTCCCGGTCGCGGGATGCCCGGACGAGGGATATATGGATAAATGGATCGGGTCGTTCGTTCCGCAGCAATATATATGCAAGATGATGATACGATATATGGATCGGGCTGCACATTCCGCAGCAATATAAAATATTTATGGATCGGGCTACACGTTCCGCGGCACTGTTATTTGTATATATATATGAGGAATGTTTTTTAAAAAAGAAAGCTAAGCATGCATGGTATCCGCCTTATGAGGCAATCAGATATACAGGTTATTTTTATTTCATGTTATGTTCTATATTTCCTTTTATGTTGTTATTCATGCCTTACGTACTCAGTACATCGTTCGTACTGACGTCCCTTCTTGTGGACGCTGCGTTCATACCCGCATGTATAGATAGACAAGATGAGGATCTTCCATCGTAGGCTGCCTTCAGGTACTAGTTCTGATTGGTGAGCTCCATTTCTTCCTGGAGCGCTGCCGAGTCTAGATGTATATATGTTTGTATTATTTTTATTCAGGGCATATCGGGGGCCCTGTCCCGACTCGTATACTTCAGTCATGTTCATAGAGGCTTTGCAGACAGTGCCTGTGTATAGCTTCGTTATGTTCTGCCGGTCGTTATATTGGCGTCGTGGGTCTATTGGACATATATTTATACATGATATTACGTTCATATCTAGCCTTAGCCTTATTTTGTTATTCGAGACATAGAGAATACAAGTTACAAGTTGGTTCACTCAGTTTTCGTAAGGTGTCGGGTACCAATCACACCTTACCAAGGGTGGGGTGTGACAATTGTACGGTCCGTATAAAGTATCGTACAATCCACAATTTCCCGAAACTTGTCCTCGTCATTTCGTTTTGTCTCCAATCCTTATGGAACCTTATTGGCACTTGTTTAACACTTCATTAAAAATCTAAGGGGTGTTATAACTCTTCTTTAAGACATCATTAAGTCAACATTAACTCGGTACTTTGCAACTCCTTTCCAAAACACAACGTATACTTCACCTTTCTTAACAAACTTTCTTCTCTTGCTTCAAACGTCTTTGAAACCTTAATTAGAACCATTTAGTAACCTTTCTTACACGTAGAAACATCATACACTTCTTACCCCGTGTTAGTCTATTCACTGTGCAACGACATGAAATTTTCTGAGGTGTAACAATTCACCCATGGCTAGGCCTTCTATGCATTTAATATATATATTATCTTCCATTTCTTCGCGGGGCTTGATCATGACTCAAAAGAATTACCTGTTGGGTATGTGACTCGGCGCAAATAGCCATGCAGTGGTGGAGGAGAAAAGAAACAAAGAACCCCGGTTAGTTTATATTTAACTTATCAACTTATATATATATATATATATATATATATATATATATATATATATATATATATATATATATATATAAAAAAAGGGAAAGTCGTCACCATCCGTATTCCCGATGCCGCGCACAAGATCCAAGGGGTTGCATGAACCCCAGGCATGGCAGGACATCGGGGAATGGCTAAAACCATGCCCCATATCATCTCTGCTCCCCAAACCAGTATAGCCAAAGGATAAATCAGAATCCCATAATCATGAATAAGTATGGTATAGATCAACATGTGTGGATATAATGTAATTACAAACAACACTGGAACCAGCAGGTATAATGTGAACAAAAAGCATTCCAAAGACACACGATATAGAGTAATTCAATCAAACTGCAGTATGTGGGCATAAGATGAAAAATGGCTAAAACCAAACTCATGGTAATAGAAATGGAACCAGAGCAGATACTGCAACATATAAATATAAGATAAACAAAACAACACCAAAGAACTTAATCATGTGATGAAACAAAATAGAGTCACCCCCTATGTCTCTTACTTTTGGGACTTAATGAAATATGGTCCGCTCTTAATTGAATCTGAATTGGGCTATGCCCATCTATCTTCTAAAATGAAACTGAGTTAAAGGTTAATGCTTGATGGAATTCCTATCCCCTGCTGCTCATTCAATGAATATCTACCCTATATATGATTGGCCTGCTTGTTGATATACACTCAATATACCTATGATATGCACACATAATGTGTATACATCGGTATAGCTGACCAAAACATATATACACAACCCACATATGTCTACAGACCACTATAGCAAGTCGGTTACTGTAGCAGTACTGTAGCACACGTTTCTGCTCGGTCAGCTGAACTTGTAACGTCCATAATATCCTTGCTTCCACAAATGCTAGAAGTCTATGAATCTCATGATCCTTACGATATTATTGAGCTTATTCATGATCTTGAGGCTATTCTTTGAGATTGATCTCACCTCATAATACTTGTTCTTTCGAGGTGAGATATAGTGATGACGATTCTATTTCTAATGCTATATAAGTTCATGATTCTCGAGACTCCCATGACATGGTCGACTACACCTTACGATGGTTGATCCTTTAAGGAAGGATATAGTGATAATGATCATGCTAATTATGATGTTGATTTCATTTATGTATTTTTTTTTTTTGTTTATATATGTATGTATGTATGGACTGCACTCCCACTGATCAGTTGGGTATAACATCGAGTCCCACAACGGCCGAGTACGGATAACATCGAGTCCCGCAAGGACCGAGTACAGATAACATCGAGTCCCGCAAGGGCCGAGTACGAATAACACCGAGTCCCGAAAGGGCCGGGTACGGATCACACCGAGTCTCGAAAGGGCCGAGTACGGATGACACCGAGTCCCGAAAGGGCTGGGTACGGATGACACCGAGTCCCGAAAGGGCCGAGTACGGATATGACAGAAGTATGTATAGTAATTGTATATGAATTCAAGTGTGTGTATATTATGTATGGATGTGTATGAAATGTTTTTCCTGTAGACAAGTAATTTACATGATAGAGATCTTTAGAAGAGTATGAGGTATAATTACTTACTTTATCTTATGTTATCTTCATTATGATATCATACTACTATTCATGCCTTACATACTCAGTACATTGTTCATACTGACGTCCCTTCTTGTGGACGCTGCGTTCATGCCCGCAGGTGTAGATAGACGAGACGAGGATTTTTCATCGTAGGCTGCCTTCAGGTACCAGTTTTGATTGGTGAGCTCCACTTCTTCCGGGAGCATTGCCGAGTCTGAGTTGCATATATTTTTTTATGACAAGAGGGTATGTCGGGGGCCCTGTCCCGACTCATATACTTCAGTCATGTTCATAGAGGCTTTGCAGACAGTTCCTGTGTACAGCTTAGTCATAGTGTGACAGCAGTAATGTCGGCATCATGGGTCCGTTGTACATATATTTATGCATGATATTATGTTCATATTTAGCCTCTTGATCTTATTGTTTCCATTTGAGACACGAATGATGTAAGTTATAAGTTGGTTCGCTCGGTTCCTGTAAGGTACCGGGTGCCAATCACACCTTACCAAGGGTGGGGTGTGACACACAATTCTAGACAATGTCAAATGGAAGGTGAACATTCACTCAGTGAATCAAACCCAAACAAGGAGAAAACAAAAGACATGGCAAAGAGCTCATCATATCAATAGAACACAGAGAGTATGAAGCCTACAATAAAACAAGCATACATACCACAGACAAGATAAGGTTTTAACAAGTTCAAGAGACTGTAGATAGTACAGGGATGACCCATTTAGGCTTCATTTAAACTCAATAGCATAGGGGAAAGTATTGTAGCATTTCTATTTTTTCCGATTCATATTTGCACTTGCCTCATTTAAAAAGGGAAGTGTCCCGAGGAAGTACGGTTGTCAATCGTACCAGGAAAAAGGAAAAAATATACTTCTACGTGGATGGTGCTCTAAATAGACTTTATTTTAGTGTCGCCACCTAATTTTTAGAAAATTAGGAAAATCAGTTCGAAAAGGGTTCATTTAAAATGGTTAAATTTTAAAAGAATCCTAATCTAATCAAAGTTCAGGTAAGGGTTCTGGTGATCCCCCGGGAAAAGTGTTAGGCACCCCGGTATTAAGGATCTGTAAAATACGGTTGACCTACCAGTTCTAATAGTATGCCTTTGTAGATATGAATTGTTTAATGTGAAAAATTATTTCGGTTTATATTTCCACGACAAAATATTTTAGTCATTCATGTGAAATATATCACGTTTCAGGGAAATAGAAGTGGTAAAATTTTACCCAAAATTGGGCGTTTATGGTGTCGGACTAGAACACTTAGGTTAATACCTGAAGGCTCTTAACCTAAGTAGGACTCTATGTAAGTCCACCCAAAAATAATTTGAAAAATATTTTTTAAGTATACAAAATACTTTTTAGGAAAAATAATTTTAGGCATACTATTATAGTCCGTATATTAATCATATTCTACATATGTATAGTTCGTTTATTCTATATTTTGTCAACATTTTAGTCAAGTTTTATTTTTTAGTCTAAGTCTAGATAATCATGATTGGTCCGCAAGTTCTGAACATTAGTCCAAATCAGTCTATTCGTCAAAGTCCTCATAAATGGTCAAATCAGTCCAAAATTTATAAAATTCAGTCGTTTTAATCCAATTAAATCAATCCGTTATTGTTTTAAAAATTGCAGGTTGTATTAATTTCCCAAAATCGATCGTTGCATAGTATAAAAAATCAAGTTTTGGCGACTTTAAGCATGGGATAATCTTTAAGGGCTCCAATTGACATAATAATTCCGCAAATAATAATTTTAAGTACATAATTAAAGGAGATAGAGAGTTTGGGCTGACCAAGCCCAAAAGGAAAGTGTTTATGCAATCGGGTTCGTCTTAATTCCAACGTATGCTCTATTTCGCTCCAAATTGGGCTGACTCGATCTATATGTGTTAGTGAGCCCCGTTGGGGCCCACCAACAGATTGTCGGTGGATAAAACATAGAAGGGTATACTGAACATTAGAATACATCAATGGATTAAACTAGGTACAAGAATTAAAAGGCTACAATAATTATAACAATGCCAAAAAATTAATTATAATTTATTGGGCCTAGCCCACTTAATACTTTGTGACGGCAAATAACGAAAATGGCCCAGATGTGAAATAAGCCCAGAAATAATAGTAATAATAGGCCACACAGGTGACAGGCCCAAATGACAAGCCCAGGCTGAAACTTTCCTAAGTATTAAGGGGTGATATACATGATATATCACAGGTATACTACTCCATTTTTCTCAAATTTTTTCTAAGTGTCAAGCTATAATATACACTTGATATACACCCAGTATACGTCTAATGGAGAGAAAAACCATAATGTCATACCCTCCATGTATACTCAGTATCCACCTTACTTAATCACTTCAGTTTCCAGAATCAAAGCTAGAATGGAATCCCCAAGAACTTCGTTTTCTAGCCAAGAACTTTAGACTACTAATTGGTTCTAAGGCATAGTAAATTTCTGCTAATCAGTGATCTACAACACCCAAAAGGACTAATATATTCACTTATATTCAACTTAAGGTCTTAACACTGATGCACACATAGGTCTAGAGGGGTGTCAAGTCACCAAGTTAAGCAAAGCAAAGTATTTGAAGATTGCAAATAACACCACAGGCACAACAGCAAGGACATAGTCACAAATAGAGGGCAAAGTCATGTCAAACCAAAGCCAAAGAAACAAACAAGGCGAGGCATGAATCCTATGCTAGTTCCCAGTTCCTCTTATTTTAATTTTGAAACAAAAGCCACGTTGTTTATAACTTTTTTATCCTTTATCTTTCCCTCACAGTTTCTAGAAACAAAGTCAACAAATGCACATAAGATGCAAGGCACTTAAACTCTTCAAAGATTAACTAGGTAAGCTACAAGTCTTTCAGGTTCTCATTTTAAACTAATTCTCAACCTAGACAATCTCATAACTCACCAACAGGTTCAAGAGGCTCATTTTTATCTTCATGTACTTAGCAGGATTCAAAAATCTAAGGTCACAAGAGTCTCAACTAATCACAAGAATCGTTCCAGTATATAGCCAATCTCATAAAGCATAAAGCATTAACAGGATTCTCAAATAATGGTTTATGCTCAGTCTCATTCAGAATTTAAACACAGAAGTCCAACAAAAAAGGTAGAAATCAAGTAGGCGTCAAACTAGGGTACAAAGAGTAGTCAAGACAGGATCAACAAGTTCACAGAGATCAGAAGGGAGCATGAATCTATCCTAGGTGTAGATATGAGTCAATTAATGGCACAGTAAGTCACAGATAATGAGAGGTTCACATGGAAACAATTACAAGTTCAGAGAAGCTTTAAACTACGACCATAAAGGGTCATAATACTATCCCAAGAACAAAACATCAAACTTAGATAGCACAAAGCAAGAAAGAATTGGAATCACATACATGTCTGTCTGTGGAATTCCCAAACAAGTAACAAAGCAGGTATAGGCAAAGTTTCAGAAGGGAAGTTTAGTCAAGGATCAAGTCTCAAAGAAATAAAGCACATAGAGGGGAAAGAGAAAGAACATGAGATGTTGTTAAGTTCAAATATTTTACACTTTCTAGGTTCAGTTTTTGTCTTCTTTACACTTCTACTTATCCAACCAACAAGAGCACATTAAATCTGCTTATTCATCACTCAAATTCCAAGTAAAGACAAAACAATTTTCATGGTAATCTAGATGAATGACTAGTTAAAAAAATTACAACTTATTGTCACAAGAATAAGATCTACACACAAGAGTTTAAGCAGAGCATCCCTTTTTTTTTCCTTCTCTTTTAGGAAATTTTCAGATGAATGTTAACCAGCACACATCGATTTTGGAATAGGCTTCAGGATTCCAGAAACTCTAGTCAGTAAGAAAGTTTCAAGAACTCAGACTACCTTTTTGAAAGACATTAGACTGCTCAAAGTGATTTATAAACAATAAGAGACACAAGATCAGTTTCTATGTTTTATAAAAAACTTAAGCTTAGCAAAAATTCCTGGGAAATTCAAATCCTTTATAAGAGAACACCAGTTTGAAAGCCATGTATTAGTCTCTTGGAAAATCATTTAAGTCAAGAATAATGTTAGACAAGCAAATTAATGGACAAAATTGATCCATTATTATCAGACAAGACCATCTTCACAACATAACATAAATCACAAGAACAAGGCTGAATACCTGAATTTTTAATGAAACAGTACCATATAACAAAGCTGGAACCTCAAACAACTTAATATAATCAAGACTAAAGTCCAAACACCATCCTTTATCCCATTTTTTAATTCCAAAAATTCCAGAAGGGAAAACAACACACAAAACCTCAACATGATTCAGAAAAAACAAATTCAATCACATTATTGCAATTTAAACATCGCCAACACTATATTATCAACTAAACTAAGGCAGAAATATATCCAAATTAGTGAAACAAAGTTTCAAACACATAATTAAACAACAATGCATTTATTTGAAGTCATATGAAAACTGAAGAATCCCCAAATTTTTTACACATACCTTCTATTTATAGCATGCAAAATCAACTTAAGGATAAAATGTTATATCCCGTATTTTGTACATTGGGACAATCCGGTTTAACTATGGTAAGTTAGGGACAAAACTATTCGGATGCAAAGTCGGGACTTTTGACCTTTGATTTTGTTTTGAGATATAATTTGTTCATGAATTTGTTGCCATGGAACATTTAGAAAAATTTGGGACCAAAAGTGATATAATTGAAAGTTGGAAATCATGCAATTTTAGCCATGTTGGCCGTGTGGTGTGGAGGTGGCTCCCACCCATTTTGTGTCCAATTTTAATTGCTCCAACACATGAGTGTGGGCCATGAACACATGTAAAACTCTTGTGGAAGTTTAAAAGATGACTTCTAGTCATCTATTCTCATTC